>NC_081241.1:7599331-7899331 GCF_902713425.1 Acipenser ruthenus | reverse complement strand
AAATACATGAATAATTCGACCTGTATTGAATTCGCTGTGTCACAGATCTCCAGTACAGTAATGTTAGTTCACAACCAGAATAGCTTGCAATATTCCATCAGTAATCCATCATCCATAGTTGTTATATTTTATGACCATTGCAGTGCCTCTGTCTGTCTGCCATTGAAGATAATTGAGGGTATAGTTAGCACACTGTGGTCCCATTCTACCAGCCTCACCCCATTGTAGCTGCCCTATACTTGTGCTACCATTGCCCCTCAGTGTAATACAGAACCATTGCAGTGCCGCTGTCTGTCTGTCTGCCATTGTAGATCATTGAGGGTATAGTTAGCACACTGTGGTCCCATTCTACCAGGCTCACCCCATTGTAGCTGCCCTATACTTGTGCTACCATTGCTGCTTAATATTATTATTATTATTATTATTATTATTATTATTATTATTATTATTATTATTTAGTCAATTAGCAGATGTTTTTATCCAAAGCGACTTACAGTCCAAGTGGTGAACTTTGCCTCACAACTGCTGTTGCTGCAGAGTCACTTTCAATAGGACTTTTTGTTTAATGTGTCATCCGAAGAACGGAGCACAAGTGGGTTAAATGACTTGCTCAGGGTCACACACAGTGAATCAGTGGCTGAGCTGGGATTGAACGGGAACCTCCTGGTAACAACAAGCCCCATTCTCTTACCACTGGACCATCGAGCCTGTCTGTTGACCTCACATGTGTTTTTCAGGGAAGCTGGGCTGCCATCTGGATCGTCATGAGAACATTGGTGAGGGGGAGATCGGATTGGAGGGATTTCGACAAATCATGAACGAGCCTCGCCTGGACAACATGCCCATGATCCTTGAGACGCCCGTCAGGTACAGGGGGAGGGGCTGCCCAGTTCAAGGTTTTGATTGGCTGATCTGTCTGCTGTGTTCTCAGGTTAGTGGTGAGAAATTAAATCGAAATCTCAGTTATAAGAAGTTGAATTATAAGAAATTGGTAAATGTGTTCTTTTATTTAATAAGACTGCCTTTTTATGTTAAATTATCTCAAAGCAATTGTTCTGGCCTGAATTTCACACGATTAATCAATTACACATTGGACCACAGTGTGCTAACTATACCCTCAATGATCTTCAATGGCAGACAGACAGACAGCGGCACTGCAATGGTTCTGTATTACACTGAGGGGCAATGGTATCACAAGTATAGGGCAGCTACAATGGGGTGAGGCTGGTAGAATGGGACCACAGTGTGCTAACTATACCCTCAATGATCTTCAATGGCAGACAGACAGACAGCGGCACTGCAATGGTTCTGTATTACACTGAGGGGCAATGGTAGCACAAGTATAGGGCAGCTACAATGGGGTGAGGCTGGTAGAATGGGACCACAGTGTGCTAACTATACCCTCAATGATCTTCAATGACAGACAGACAGACAGCGGCACTGCAATGGTTCTGTATTACACTGAGGGGCAATGGTAGCACAAGTATAGGGCAGCTACAATGGGGTGAAGCTGGTAGAATGGGACCACAGTGTGTTAACTATACCCTCAATGATCTTCAATGGCAGACAGACAGACAGAGGCACTGCAATGACTCTGTATTACACTGAGGGGCAATGGTAGCACAAGTATAGGGCAGCTACAATGGGGTGAGGCTGGTAGAATGGGACCACAGTGTGTTAACTATACCCTCAATGATCTTCAATGGCAGACAGACAGACAGCGGCACTGCAATGGTTCTGTATTACACTGAGGGGCAATGGTAGCACAAGTATAGGGCAGCTACAATGGGGTGAGGCTGGTAGAATGGGACCACAGTGTGCTCACTATACCCTCAATGATCTTCAGTGGCAGACAGACAGACAGCGGCACTGCAATGGTTCTGTATTACACTAAGGGGCAATGTTTCTTTTCGTTTCTCATCAGGCCTGACATGGACGGCTCAGAGGAGATCCAGTTGCTCTACTCTCTGTGCCAGTAGAGGTGGCTTTACTTTCCTTGAGCCTCAGCTTCCATTATACTGCTGATCCACCCAGGCTGTGCGGGAGTTAACTGGAAATCCACACTATAGGGACTCAAGTCCTCAATTTGTGAAACATTTGGATAGATGAGATTAACGAGAAAGTAACGGGTTTGCGGAAAATCTAGCGTTCCACGTCCCCCCGTGATGCTACAGCGGCTTAAATAACATCCCTGTCATGTTTCATTAACATCCTGACAACTTTTTACACATAACTTTAAAGTCTGTTTCAAAGCTCTTTTCAATATGTCCGCTGTAGTGCACTGGGGTTTGATTTCTGTCCTCTGAATCAGTGCTGCTCAACCCCGGTCCTCTGGTTTTCATTCCAACTGAGCTTTCAATTACTTAATTAAACCCTTAATTAATAAACTAATAATTAGCACAATTAGGTATTTTTAATTGTTTTCAGCTTTTAAACAGTTAGAGATTTCAACTTCACTATAAAATGTCATTATAAGTAACTTAATCTGCAACTTATTAGGAGCCGAGAACAATTAAAACGGTCTAATTAAGCAAATGATCAGTTCAATTAAGGGTCTAGTTAAGTAATTGAAAGCTCAGTTGGAATGAAAATGAGGATACCGGGTTCCCAGAGGACCAGGGTTGAGAAGCACTACTCAAAATCACTGCAGGAAGAACAATGAAAAAACAAACACACACTCTGGCTTTCCTGTACCAGATCATGGATCGTTCTTGCTGTGTTACCTGTTTGACAATGTGGGCAAAATCCTGACACTATCAGTGCACTAGAGTGGCCATTTTGAAAAGACTTTGAAACAGACTTTAAAGTTAAAAGTGTGAAAAGTTGTCGGGACGTTAATGAAATGACAGGTACGTTATTTAAACAGTTGTAGCAGCACGTGGGGGACGCTGTATTTTTTGCAACCCCGCTACTTGCTCATTAATGGTCTGCATCTAAAAAAAAGATACTTCATCTCCACAATGATACAGCGTTCTGCATTTATATAGAATGTATAGTAGTTTTTATAAGAAAAAAAACCACTAAAGATGCTTAACTGTTGAATGAATGTTTATATAAATAACAAGAAAAGATCAAATAAGTATTTCCTATATTTGATGTGTATATTTTGTATAAAAAAAATAAAGGTATTGTTTTTAGTTTTTCCAATAAATATTATGAACTGTTTAAAACAACTTTTATTGTGATTATTGTTATGATGATTATTAAAAGAAACATTTAATTATGGGAAATATATTACAAGGAAAACACATGAGATATGATTTATAATAAATCAATCAATGCCTTTGTAAACTATTTGAAGGTGAATGAACCTCCAAGACAGCAGGTGGACACATTTATTAAAATCATTACAGGCTTTTCAGACGTTAACCAACATCCTCCATTCCCAAGGTGTTGGTTCCTCCGAGGTCAGAACAGCTGCATATCGCTTCGATCGTGCTGTAGCGTTGTGCAAGAGGCAGAAAACAAGAGGCAGAAAACAAGAGGCAGAAAACAGGAGAGACGTCTGGATTCTTTGCAATCCTTTTATTTGGACGCTCTCTCGGCACACGCCAGAGTCCACAGGGTTTTGAACAGTGACAGCTATGACACAGAGTGCCTGGAGGTGGCAGAGGCAGCTCCTGCTGCTCTGCTCTGCTGGTGGAAGCGGTGGAGGTGGCAGAGGCAGAGGCAGCTCCTGCTGCTCTGCTCTGCTGGTGGAAGCGGTGGAGGTGGCAGAGGCAGCTCCTGCTGCTCTGCTCTGCTGGTGGAAGCGGTGGAGGTGGCAGAGGCAGAGGCAGCTCCTGCTGCTCTACTCTGCTGGTGGAAGCGGTGGAGGTGGCAGAGGCAGAGGCAGCTCCTGCTGCTCTGATCCTGCTGGTGGAAGCAGTGGAGGTGGCGGAGGCAGAGGCAGCTCCTGCTGCTCTGCTCTGCTGGTGGAAGCAGTGGAGGTGGCGGAGGCAGAGGCAGCTCCTGCTGCTCTGCTCCTGGCGGTGGAGGTGGCGGAGGCAGAAGCAGCAGGTATTCTCTCTCTGCTGCTGGAGACCTATGTTCTGGACCTGTGGGCCTTCCCCCCTTGGGGTGTGGCCACCCGAGTTCCCCCCTTCTGGGCACTGGACGCACGGGCCCCCCCCTTCTGGGTGCTGGACGCACGGCCCCCCCCTTCTGGGTGCTGGACGTACGGGCCCCCCCCTTCTGGGCGCTGGAAGCACGGGGCCCCCCCCTTTCTGGGCGCTGGACGCACGGGGCCCCCTCTTCTGGGCGCTGGACGCACGGGCCCCCCCCCTTCTGGGCGCTGGACGCACGGCCCCCCCCCTTCTGGGCGCTGGACGCACGGGGCCCCCCTCTTCTGGGCGCTGGACGCTCGCGCTCCCCCCTTCTGGGTGCTGGATGCTCGCGCTCCCCCCTTCTGGGTGCTGGATGCTCGCGCTCCCCCTCTTCATATTGCGTGGGGCAGCTCCAGCCTTCCATTTTTATTTATTTTCTTTTTTCCCTCCAAACACAAAAAACACGATTTGAAAAAAAACGAACAAAAAAAACCACCCTTTGCTTTCCTGGTCCTGCGTTCCTGGAGGCGTTGTTTGTCCCACGCAGGACACCATATGTGACCGAGCTTGTTGTTGCAGTGTGGGTAGTGATGTCACGGAGCAGGAAGTAAACAAAGGCAAACAATGAATGGCGGTGGTGAAACTGAGCGCTAGGGCGCTCAGCTATTTTATTAAATAATAAAACAAAACAAAAGATTTAAACAAACAACAAAACAAAAAGGCACGCTGGCCAAACAAACAAGTATCGTGTTGGTTTTAAGCCAGCACGTCTAGCAATTGTTTTGGTTCTAAATCTCTCAGCCTTACGTCTCTCCTCTGACACTCTCCTCGAGGGTAGAGAGCTGCAGGTTTATATACAGTGACCATCTCCTGATTAGCAACAGTTAATCAATGAATTAACTCAGGAGATGGTCATCGTCTGCACGAGTTTCATAAGGATGCGTGACTGTCAGCTAGTTAAATAAATCACTAGCTGATCAGTCACGCATCCTCACAAGGTTTTTAAAAATACAAAAACAATAACAAATAACCAGCGCTTCGCCGTAATATAAAACATAAATCATAATATAAATAAATAATAAACAAAGGGGCGGGCACTCCGCCACAATCCCTCGACCACATTCTGCACAGGATTTTTAGTAAGCGTGATCGACGGGATGTAGTTTGGCACAGAACAGAAGCTAACATCGTCCCTGCTAAACTACATTAAACTACTCTACTTAGTCTGTTAATTGTACTATCAGTTCTGTCTCGGCCTAGGAGTGTCTCTCGTAACTGGCAGTGTTGAGGTCGCTCATAGTCTGGTAGGCTGCCTGAGCCTCCCCGATCAGGCAGGGTCGCCCAGAACTCCTATGGCCATGACGCGGTGGTGGCCAGATGCTCAAACTCGACCAGGTACGCCTCTGGGTCATCCTCTGCCGACATCTTCATCGCCCGAGCCTTGGGTGCGATATTGCTGGTGTTCCTGTAGGGGCTGGTGTTGTGGAAAGTGCCAGCCCTACCCGTTCAATGAGCGCAGTGTAGCGCTCCTCCCTCCTTCTCTCCTTTTCCTCCTCAAAAGCAGCAAGCTCCACTTTAGCATCCTTGTCCTTTGGCTCTCCTCTTCACAGCCTTTCTCGTTGGCTGGCTTGTCACCACTCTTGTCGCTCTGGTTCCTTATGCTGCAGCCCAACTAGGCTGCTCCAACTCCACCTTGTGGTGCCGCCTACTCTGGAACAGAGAAGATACCCACAGCCCTTAATGCAGGTTCTTCATAAAAGACTGGCTTGGATCTTTAAATACTGGTTACACCTGTGTATTAGTCACTTAAATGGTTAAATGTGTCCACACAGACAATATTCCACATGCTAATATAAAACAGAACCAAAGTGCTAGGTTCAGCACCCAAGGCCTGGACAAAAAAGGAAATAGAATGTGTTATGTTTGGTTGTTAATAGAATGTGTTATGTTTGGTTGTTAATAGAATGTGTTATGTTTGGTTGTTAATTGCTCAGCAGCGCCCTGTTTGTGTCTTGAGTTGTGAGTGTGTGCCATGCTTGTGTTGCTAAGTTATGATGCCATAAGGCAGTGTTGGTGTGTGCTTTACGGCAGTGAGACGCGATGTTCCAGATACTCCAAAAACCACACAATAAACCTCCTGTTGGGTTCACCTTACATAAGTTGTGAAAGTCAGTTATTGCACCATAACAGAATGACCTTGATATTTAGTTTGTGTTGATGTATTTAATGAATCGTCCTACCTTGACCCACACATGAGGTTGCAGTCAACATAAGCTCATTAGAGTCCAAAGTATTTGCTCAATTACAACAAGGAATTAAGTGATGTCCAAACAGAGGGCCTATTTACAATGCATACTCAATAATCCAAGTGCTCATGAAAAGGCAGGTGCTCCCAGTGCAAGTGCAGGTTGCAGTGTTGTGACAGTGTTGAAATCCTGGGTGCTTGTGCTGGCTTGTTAGCACTAAATCCCAATCAGTTTCCCTCTACAATATAAAACACAACAGTAGTGCCCTGGCTTGTTATTATTTCAGTCTAAGGGTCCCTACTCATATATCTGTGTCCCCTTTGTACTGCCAAACTCCTCCCCGTGATTAGCCCAGCGCCATGCTTTATCCAATCGCCGCACTCACCACAGCTGATCACAGTATAGTTGTTTGCAGTCTTACAGCTACGCCCTTTCGCCAAGATGGCCAACTTCTGGTACCATCCTACCATCGAGTCGACCCATCCCTGTGAAGGCGTACCACCAACCTTACTTAGCGTCCTTCCAGGTCAAGAGGTAGAGTTGCAGCACAGATTCATTCTCTCCCCATTCTCTCCTGTTCTCTATACCAGATGTTAATAAAGTTTGAAATAAAGTGAATGTTGCGTTTGTTATGTAACTGCACAAATATGTGAGATAACTCATGTGTCAAGTTAAAATGCATGGGACTTTGCATTCGGTCTAACACATTTCTTAGACACAAGGACAAAGGATGTCAAGGGACCAATGAAAGTAACACATTTATCAAGACAAAATAACAATTTGATCTGTTTTCATTTTATTCATTTCTTCAGTTTGCCCTTTCTCTACTGTTGCTCCTATTAAAGCTCCTACTAGAACATAAAAATATGAGACATTTTGGTAACAAGAATTAGCTTCTTTTGTCTCAGTCATGGCTCCTGTTATTCTCCTAGTAAAAGTCCTACAGTGGGCTAATTCACTAGCCTCTCATCCCTGCTTTTCACTTTCCTCTGGATGCCTGGGTTCCATTCTGGGGGGCTATGTGGCACAGACAGACAGACAGACAGACAGACACACAGAAAGACAGACAGACAGGCAGGCAGACAGACAGACAGACACATAAGCTCAAAGAGAACATTAGATGTTTCAGATAAACCCATGAAGACTGGAGCAGATGTGACGAAACTGGGATGTGATGTACGGTTAGTGTTGTTTAGTGTTTTAGTTGGGGCAGGTTCTGGTTAGCCATACTGTGCTGGAGTTCTGAGATATGCCCTGATATAAAATTGCCATCTGTGTAGAAAGGCATGTACAGTCCATGCACAGAAACACACAAGCACAGAAATGAGACACACACATATAGAGACACAGGTGAGAGGCACATTACAAAACACACACAGTTTACAGTAAAAGCAATTAATCTTCATTTCAATTTATATTTACAAAGGCTAAGGTTGTCAGTTTTAGGTACAAAAAAAACATTTTGAAATTTTGTAACCGATCCTATGTGGAAAAATTCTGCTCGGGTGCCATGTTGTCGAACTTAGAGAGTGGCCACTTCCTGTGAATAATAGGTTTTCCAAAAACATCCTGTTTTTTTCCCCACCTATAACTTCACAACAGTGACATCACCCTGTAATCAGTGTTATTCTATTCTGCTGACAGGGTGATGTCTTCATGGAATCAGTGTTATTCTATTCTGCTGACAGGGTGACGTCTTCATGGAATCAGTGTTATTCTATTCTGCTGACAGGGTGACGTCTTCATGGAATCAGTGTTATTCTATTCTGCTGACAGGGTGATGTCTTCATGGAATCAGTGTTATTCTATTCTGCTGACAGGGTGATGTCTTCATGGAATCAGTGTTATTCTATTCTGCTGACAGGGTGATGTCTTCATGGAATCAGTGTTATTCTATTCTGCTGACAGGGTGATGTCTTCATGGAATCAGTGTTATTCTATTCTGCTGACAGGGTGATGTCTTCATGGAATCAGTGTTATTCTATTCTGCTGACAGGGTGATGTCTTCATGGAATCAGTGTTATTCTATTCTGCTGACAGGGTGATGTCTTCATGGAATCAGTGTTATTCTATTCATGACAGGGTGATGTCTTCAGTGTTATTTTAGGGGATACCTTGGGACTCTCGCCATACTTTCTCATCAACTTAACATGATCCCTGGTAAGTGGAATATTGAACTGGCAAGTTTAGGGGCAACTGAGCAAGATCCGTGTCAGAGCTCAATGCATCCTAATGAAGATGAAGATCCGAGTCGGAGCTCAATGCATCCTAATGAAGATGCAGATCCGAGTCGGAGTTCAATACATCCTAATGAAGATGAAGATCCGAGTCGGAGCTCAATGCATCCTAATGAAGATGAAGATCCGAGTCGGGGCTCAATGCATCCTAATGAAGATGCAGATCCGAGTCGGAGCTCAATGCATCCTAATGAAGATGCAGATCCGAGTCGGAACTCAATGCATCCTAATGAAGATGCAGATCCGAGTCGGAGCTCAATACATCCTAATGAAGATGAAGATCCGAGTCGGAGCTCAATTCATCCTAATGAAGATGCAGATCCGAGTCGGAGTTCAATACATCCTAATGAAGATGAAGATCCGAGTCGGAGCTCAATACATCCTAATGAAGATGCAGATCCGAGTCGGAGCTCAATGCATCCTAATGAAGATGAAGATCCGAGTCGGAGCTCAATACATCCTAATGAAGATGCAGATCCGAGTTGGAGCTCAATGCATCCTAATGAAGATGCAGATCCGAGTCGGAGCTCAATGCATCCTAATGAAGATGAAGATCCGAGTCGGAGCTCAATGCATCCTAATGAAGATGAAGATCCGAGTCGGAGCTCAATGCATCCTAATGAAGATGAAGCTCTACTACATTCCTAAAGGAAGGTATCGAGGTGGGGACTGAAGGATCACATATCAATTGTACATAACATTGAACTGGACTCCATTGAACTTTTCACATTAATTGAAGATCGCTGACAATACAGCAAAGGGACATGTGAGAAGTTCTGAGGAGATGGAAATATGTTTTTTTCTGAGAAACAGACATCTGCAGATGAAGGGTAAATTACCGACTTGTATTTACAGATGTGTGAGAACAGAAACCACATACATCTGCTAGATCAAACTAGAACAAGCGCTCGTGTCGGGGGTAAGCATAGCAAAACTGAAAACCACAGCCTAAGTTTCGCAACAACAGGAAGTTGGCAAGGCGGAATTACAAAGAGTACATATTAAACTGGGTTGAGACTGAGTAATGAAACTAGTGAGAGACTGACCACAGACCAGACCGATACAATGAACAGCTGAGACACTTCTTCCACAGAATAGAAATCCTATACTTTGTCTCACACAGGATCGCCACACTATATTATTGATATATACAGTGCCTTGCGAAAGTATTCGGCCCCCTTGAACTTTGCGACCTTTTGCCACATTTCAGGCTTCAAACATAAAGATATGAAACTGTAATTTTTTGTGAAGAATCAACAACAAGTGGGACACAATCATGAAGTGGAACGAAATTTATTGGATATTTCAAACTTTTTTAACAAATAAAAAACTGAAAAATTGGGCGTGCAAAATTATTCAGCCCCTTTACTTTCAGTGCAGCAAACTCTCTCCAGAAGTTCAGTGAGGATCTCTGAATGATCCAATGTTGACCTAAGTGACTAATGATGATAAATAGAATCCACCTATGTGTAATCAAGTCTCCGTATAAATGCACCTGCACTGTGATAGTCTCAGAGGTCCGTTTAAAGTGCAGAGAGCATCATGAAGAACAAGGAACACACCAGGCAGGTCCGAGATACTGTTGTGGAGAAGTTTAAAGCCGGATTTGGATACAAAAAGATTTCCCAAGCTTTAATCATCCCAAGGAGCACTGTGCAAGCGATAATATTGAAATGGAAGGAGTATCAGACCACTGCAAATCTACCAAGACCTGGCCGTCCCTCTAAACTTTCAGCTCATACAAGGAGAAGACTGATCAGAGATGCAGCCAAGAGGCCCATGATCACTCTGGATGAACTGCAGAGATCTACAGCTGAGGTGGGAGACTCTGTCCATAGGACAACAATCAGTCGTATACTGCACAAATCTGGCCTTTATGGAAGAGTGGCAAGAAGAAAGCCATTTCTTAAAGATATCCTTAAAAAGTGTCGTTTACAGTTTGCCACAAGCCACCTGGGAGACACACCAAACATGTGGAAGAAGGTGCTCTGGTCAGATGAAACCAAAATCGAACTTTTTGGCAACAATGCAAAACGTTATGTTTGGCGTAAAAGCAACACAGCTCATCACCCTGAACACACCATCCCCACTGTCAAACATGGTGGTGGCAGCATCATGGTTTGGGCCTGCTTTTCTTCAGCAGGGACAGGGAAGATGGTTAAAATTGATGGGAAGATGGATGGAGCCAAATACAGGACCATTCTGGAAGAAAACCTGATGGAGTCTGCAAAAGACCTGAGACTGGGACGGAGATTTGTCTTCCAACAAGACAATGATCCAAAACATAAAGCAAAATCTACAATGGAATGGTTCACAAATAAACATATCCAGGTGTTAGAATGGCCAAGTCAAAGTCCAGACCTGAATCCAATCGAGAATCTGTGGAAAGAACTGAAAACTGCTGTTCACAAATGCTCTCCATCCAACCTCACTGAGCTCGAGCTGTTTTGCAAGGAGGAATGGGCAGAAATTTCAGTCTCTCGATGTGCAAAACTGATAGAGACATACCCCAAGCGACTTACAGCTGTAATCGCAGCAAAAGGTGGCACTACAAAGTATTAACTTAAGGGGGCTGAATAATTTTGCACGCCCAATTTTTCAGTTTTTTATTTGTTAAAAAAGTTTGAAATATCCAATAAATTTCGTTCCACTTCATGATTGTGTCCCACTTGTTGTTGATTCTTCACAAAAAATTACAGTTTCATATCTTTATGTTTGAAGCCTGAAATGTGGCAAAAGGTCGCAAAGTTCAAGGGGGCCGAATACTTTCGCAAGGCACTGTATGTGTTCATGGAACTGTGTATATATGGGGTCTCATAATCAAACACTAAATGACCATTCAATGTAAAACCTATTTGTTTAAATAATTTAAAATAATATACAGTCCCTATAGAAAGTCTACACCCCCTTTCAAAATGTTCATCTTTTGTTGCCTTAGTCTGGAATTAAAATGCATTAAAATATTTTTTTTCATTTATCTACACATCCTACCCCACAACCTCCAAGTGAAAAAAATATTTTAGAAATTTGTAGAAAATAAATTAAAAAATAAAAACTGAAATAGCTTGGTTGGATAAGTGTCCACCCCCTTTGTAATAGCAATCCTAAATTAGCCCAGATGTAACCAATAGCCTTCAAAATCACACACCAAGTTAAGTGGCCTCCACCTATGTTAAATTGTAGTGATTCATATGATTTCAGGATAAATTCAGCAGTTCATGTAGGTTCCCTCTGCTGGGTAGTGCATTTCAAAGCAAAGACTCAACCATGAGCACCAGGCACAGATCAGGGGATGGGTATAAAAAAATATCAAAGGCCTTGAATATCCCTTGGAACATGGTCAGAACTATTATTAAGAAGTGGAAGGTGTATGGAACCACCAAGACCCTGCCTAGATCAGGCCATCCCTCCAAACTGGATGACCGAGCAAGAAGGAGTCTGATCAGAGAGGCTACCAAGAGGCCAATGGCAACTTTACAAGAGCTACAGGCTTTTATGGTCAAGACTGGTCAAAGTGTGCATGTGACAACAATATCCCAAGCACTCCAAAAAATCTGGCCTGTATGGTAGGGTGGCAAGAAGGAAGCCATTGCTCAAGAAAGCCCACCTTGAATCCCGTTTGAAGAATGTAAAAAAACACTCAGGAGATTCTGTAACCATGTGGCAAAAAGTTTTGTGGTCTGACGAAACTAAAATGGAACTTTTTGGCAAAAATGCAAAGCGTTATGTTTGGTGCAAACCCAACACAGAGCATCACCCAAAGAACACCATCCCTAGTGTGAAGCATGATGGTGGCAGCATCATGTTATGAGGATGTTTCTCATCAGCAGGGACTGGGGCATTTGTCAGGATAGAAAGGAAAATTAATGGAACAAAGTACAGAGAAGTCCTTGAGGAAAACCTGCTGCCCTCTGCAAGAAAGCTGAAACTGGGACGGAAGTTCACCTTTCAACATGACAACGACGCAAAGCACACAGCCAAAGCTACACTGGAGTGGCTAAGGAACAAAAATGTAAATGTCCTTGAGTGGCCCAGTCAGAGCCCCGACCTAAATCCAATCGAAAATGTGTGGCATGACTTGAAGATTGCTGTCTATCAACGCTGTTTATCCCCAAGGAACTTGACAACTATAGATTGCTGTCTATCCCCAAGGAACTTGACAGAGCTTGAACAGTTTTGTAAAGAATATTGCCAAATCTAGGTGTACAAAGTTGGTAGAGACCTTTCCCAACAGACTCACAGCTGTAATTGCTGCCAAACGTGCTTCCACCAAGTATTAACTGAGGGGGCTGGAGACTTATCCAATTATGATCTTTCAGTTTTGTATTTTTAATATATAACATTTTTTCCCCTTAACAGTGTGTAGATAAGTGGAAAAAAATCCTCATTTAAATGCATGAAACTCTAAGGCACTGACACAACAAAATGTAAAAGAAGTTCAAGGGGTTGTTGGCTTTCTATAGGCACTGTATATGTTTAGCTTGATATATGAATAAATTATACACATGTACTGTATGTGACAGATTGTATTTTCTAATGTCAACTTGAGGCCTGAAGCAAGGCTAAATATATGTGTGAATGGATATTAAAATGTCATTTTTCTAACAATCCTTTTGATTCCAACTTTGCTTGTTTCCTTAGACATGCGTCATCTCTGCAGTCAATTGTGGAATTGTAGTCCTGGGCAAAATGTTGCAGCAGCAGAGACCAGATTTAAAATAAATACAAAAATAGTTACCTTGTGAAGATTAACTAGTCTGCTGTGAAGATTAAGTTGTTATGGATATGTTTTTAAAACACACACGGTTGTAAAGTGAAGTGAAATGCAACTGTCTAAAAATCATGGGACATATTGATTAGGCATGTTGATCTGTTAAACAATTTAACTGCACTTCAGTGCTGTGGTTATTTTTAATCCTTTATTCATAAAGCATGTATATCTGTCTGCACCTGCTGAAGTCTGTTCTACATTTTAGATGTGGCTAACCAAAATAAGAGTCCAAATTATCTTTGTTTTAAAATATAAGTTTATTTGTGAGCTTTATTTGTGCCACGGTGTATTGTCTGTAGCCAGATTCATGTTCCCCTAACTAAAATTCATTTAAAACAATCACAGTGTTTTCTTTTTTCTTTCAGTTTAATATATTGAGGTGTGTACCTACAGACACCCAGCTTTCTACACTGGCACTTACCTACAGACACCCAGCTTTCTACACTGGCACTTACCTACAGACACACAGCTTTCTACACTGGCACTTACCTACAGACACACAGCTTTCTACACTGGCACTTACCTACAGACACACAGCTTTCTACACTGGCACTTACCTACAGACACACAGCTTTCTACACTGGCACTCACCTACAGACACACAGCTTTCTACACTGGCACTCACCTACAGACACACAGCTTTCTACACTGGCACTTAACTACAGACACACAGCTTTCTACACTGGCACTTACCTACAGACACACAGCTTTCTACACTGACATTTACCTTATTAAAAGGAAAACCAATCAGTTAAGTAAACTTCTATTTGATTTCCACAAAATGTTGCCTTGGATAAAGGCGTCTGCTAAATAATAACCACAAAACTAAAAAGAACATGGATGACCTCCTCTCTACAGGAGATTTAAAATGAATATATGAAAGATGATGCTTTTACCTATCAGATGTAATACTACATGATATTTATAATGTATGTCGATGCTCTGTTATTATTTTTTTCACATGCTTTTTCATATTTTACTACCTAACCCACAACTATTACCAACATAAACTACCACAGCCATAAAAACACTGCGATCCTTCATACAAGACCCATACTGGACCTTTGAGCTCACCCGAAGATACCCTGGAACTCTTATGTCTGACAGAAGAAGGCCCAGACGAACAGGGATACCTCAGGGCTCTGAACATGATCCCAGGTAAGTGGAATATTGAACTGGTAAGTTTAGTGGCGTCCTTCAGATGAGAAGTAAACCGAGGTCCTATTGTAAGTGACTCTGCAGCAGCAGCATTTGTGATGCGTAGTTCAGCCACTAGGCTAGGGAAGTCGCTTTAGATAAAAGCGTCTGCTAAAAGACTAATTAATAATAATAATAATAATAATAATAATAATAATAATAATAATAATAATAATAATAATAATAATAATAATAATAATAATAATGAACTGGACTCTCTATTGAACTTTTCACATAACTGAAAGTGGCTGACAATACCACAAAGGAAAGTGCGAGATGTGAGGAGTATGAAAATATGGTTTTCTGAGAAAGAGACAAACAGACAATCTTGCACGTTTCTACATACATGCAAGAACAGAAACCACATGCATCTGATAGGTAAAAGCAGAACAAGCGGTCGTGTCGGGTTAAGCAAAGCAAAAGTGAAAAACCATAGCCAAAGTTCTGCAACAAAGAGGGTTACAAAGAGTGCATGTGAAACTAGGGAGGACTGAGTAATGAAGCTAGTGGAAGACTGACAACAGACCAGAGCAGTACAATAAACACCTGAGCCACTTCTTCCAGAGATAGAAATCCTATACTTTGTCTCACGCAGGATCTCCATGCTATATTATTGAAATGTATGTGTTCATGGAACTGTGTATATATTGGGTCTCATAATCAAACATTAAATTACTTTAGATTTAAAACTATTAATTTAGATACTTTAATATATATACAGTAAGTTTGATATATGAATAAATTATACAGATTTACTGTATGCGACAGATTGTATTTTCTAATGTCTACTTGATGCCTGAAGGGAGGTTAAATATATAAGAACATAAGTAAGTTTACAAACGAGAGGAGGCCATTCAGCCCATCTTGCTCATTTGGTTGTTAGTAGCTCATTGATCCCAGAATCTCATCAAGCAGCTTCTTGAAGGACCCCAGGGTGTCAGCTTCAACAACATTACTGGGGAGTTGGTTCTAGACCCTCACAATTCTCTGTGTAAAAAGTGCCTCCTTTTTTCTGTTCTGAATGCCCCTTTATCTAATCTCCATTTGTGACCCCCTGGTCCTTGTTTCTTTTTTCAGGTCAAAGAAGTCCCCTGGGTTGATATTGTCTATACCTTTTAGGATTTTGAATGTTTGAATCAGTTCGCCGCGTAGTCTTCTTTGTTCAAGACTGAATAGATTCAATTCTTTTAGCCTGTCTGCATACGACATGCCTTTTAAACCCGGGATAATTCTGGTTGCTCTTCTTTGCACTCTTTCTAGAGCAGCAATATCCTTTTTGTAACGAGGTGACCAGAACTGAACACAATATTCTAGGTGAGGTCTTACTAATGCATTGTAGAGTTTTAACATTACTTCCCTTGATTTAAATTCAACACTTCTCACAATATATCCGAGCATCTTGTTGGCCTTTTTTATAGCTTCCCCACATTGTCTAGATGAAGACATTTCTGAGTCAACATAAACTCCTAGGTCTTTTTCATAGTCCCCTTCATCAATTTCAGTATCTCCCATATGATATTTATAATGCACATTTTTATTGCCTGCATGCAATACTTTACACTTTTCTCTATTAAATTGCATTGTCTGCCCAGTTCTGAATGCTGTCTAGATCATTTTGAATGACCTTTGCTGCTGCAACAGTGTTTGCCACTCCTATTTTTGTGTTGTTTGCAAATTTAACAAATTTGCTTACTATACCAGAATCTAAATCATTAATGTAGATTAGGAATAGCAGAGGACATAACACTGATCCCTGTGGTACACCACTAGTTACCTCGCTCCATTTTGAGGTTTCTCCTCTGATCAGTACTTTCTGTTTACTACATGTTAACCACTCCCTAATCCATGTGCATGCATTTCCTTGAATCCCTGCTGTGTTCAGTCTGAGAATTAATCTTTTATGCAGGACTTTGTCAAAAGTTTTCTGGAAATCTAAATAACCCATGTGTGAATGAACATTAGAACGTCATTTTTCTAACAATCCTTTTGATTCCCACTTTGCTTGTTTCCTTAGACATGCGTCATCTCTGCAGTCTATTGTGGAATTGTAGTCCTGGGCAAAATGCTGTGGCAGCAGAGACCAGATTTAAAATAAATACAAAAATAAATGCTTTAAAACAAGTACACCCCCGGTTTAAGTAGAAATCAAGTCATTTATTTCATATGAACAACTGTTTTGATTGATCATATTTTATGACAAGAATTAAGGCTAAAAAATAGGAGGGATTATATTTAAGAATGGTGGCCAATTAGTTTTTTTCCTCCAAATTAAGAAATGTTTAATGTTTCAGCCCCGAGCCGTGGCGCAGACTCTTTTTGAGCTGCATGCTGCTTTCACGGGCACTGCCCCCAGCCAACCAGGACCCCCCCCCCCCCCCCCAATCTGGACAGCACTGGCCGAGCCTACATACTCAATTAGTTGCCTAGCAACGCATCTCCTGTTGCGCGTCCCAGCTACTTGCATGAAGGCACACATCCAATTAAGAACCAGAGACAGGGTAATCCCTGTCACACCTGCAAGGTGGAAGCTGACCTACCAGCATCAAGCAGCGAAAATATAAACGTCACCGCCAAAGAATAAAATAAAACAAGGCAAGATATTACATTATTTCTGCAGGAGCCACTGTCCACAACGAAGCAAAACCAATGACAGCTTCAAAAGCAGTGGCTTTGATAAGCATACACAAAGACAGAACTAACACCGTGAATGCTACAAAACTATGGACACGTTTATAGCAAAGAATGAGCGCAGAGAAGCCGGCTCTGGGTGTGATAGCGAATGTTTCTGCATTCGTCATATTGTAACACTATAGAAGACTGTTGAAACATGTTGAAACATTTGTTACCATTTCATGTAATTTGTGTCCGAAGCAGTAAATAACTGTAGAACTTAAATAGCTGGCTTTTAGGTAGGCTATAAAGATAAACAAATACTATGTAGACAGCAGTTTAATATTCTTTATAAATACATTATTTATCAATGTAAATCGTGTACATGGTCATTTAAAAAAAAAAAAAAAAACATTTATTTTTTAATTTATTATTAATAATATATATTTTTAATAATGTATTTTCCATTCATAGCCTGCTCGTATTAAATGCACGACGGAGCCACTATATCTGAAATACAAGAGTATGTTTGTGTGTGTGCGTGTGTGTCTCTGTTTGTGTGTGTGGGGGGGGGTGTGTCTGTGTGTCTCTGTGTGCCTGTGCTGCTGTTCAAGACTGTCACATCGCTATCATCACACTATACAGACCGATACTCAGATGTCGCTCTCATCGCTCGCTGTGCCCTCTAGTACCCACAGACGCAGCACCAGCTCGGTTGTCGGGGAAAAAGCAGACTTAGAACGAGAACGAGAAGGAGAAGACTCGACTGTCACCATGGAACTGATGACGACACGTTCTCGCACCTCTCTTGTGAACTCGAGCACGGGGAATGGGAACGAGGAGGTGCGTGCTGAAATCACCATGCCGGCTCCCGGCTCACCGAACCACTGCAAGCTGCGCGATAGGACCATTCTTTCAGAGGAGAAGCGCAGGCTGTGCGGCTGGGCGCTCGGCATTGCCCTCTCCGGGATTGTTCTCATGATTCTGCAAACCGAACTTTGCTGGTTCGTCTGCGGCAAGGTAGGCTGCTTCGAAATACTTCAAATAAAACAATTCAGTGTACATTTTTTAAAAACATTTCAGTATCTTCTAACGTAAGCTGCTGCAAAAGCGCCTTCAGAATTCTGTAACATAGTTCAGCTGTCGAACTTTGTCATTTTAAAACATTTTCCTTTCTCAGCGATAGTACGTTTTAGAAGAAAATTGATTATTTCGATTTTGTGTGTGTTAAATCTCATCCATAACTATCAAATGCCCAGTGTTGCTCACTTTAGATAAGCTATAAAGGAACTTAAAATGCCTGGAATCATTTGCCATTACATTTATTACATTTATGTTATTATTTCTACCAGGGTTGGGTTGAATTCCAATTCATTTTTAAAATCAATTCCCGATTCCCAATTCACATTCACTTTTAATCGATTCCAACGATGCAACGATGAGCAGCATTCTGTTAAAATGCGCTTCTCACGGCGGCCGCACATCACTTCCATTGAAGTCACCGTTTGGTAGTCGATTAAATTGTCTTCAGATGATAGCAACTGAACAATCAACAATTATGTCGTCTCCAAAATATCAATTGAAGTTCCTTCAAAGGAAGTGGGAATTGATTTTCAAGAGGAATTGGAATCGCAAACAGGACTGGATCCCGGATTCCATGAAGCACCTGTCCGTGGATATCCCGATCCTGATCTGAATCGTTTATTGAACCAATTAGAGCTGCATCCAGACCCTGCAGTGGTGCATGATCTCATTGTACCTGAGAATGGCCCTCCAGGACTGACCGGAGACCCCCGATCCAGGGTGATTTCCCAGCGTGCTCTAACATGCGCTAAAAGACAGCGGTGTTTTATATAGACAGAGGAAAAAAAAAAAATTCTATAGGCACCTGTCTTCACTTTGTTAAAACTTTGTTTTGACCGTAGCGGTTTAAACTCACGTCGGGACATATTTCCAAAACGTTTACTCCAGTCTTTAATTCATTCCTATTTTTAAAAGCGCTTTTAAAATATTATTATTATTATTATTATTATTATTATTAACACCTGTTAATTTTACAAAACCAGAACCGAACTAAGGGATGCATTTCCGGTTCTCTGAAGCGCTCTCGAAGTGTTTTGTGTCTCATTCTGTAGCCTGATTTACCTGATTTTTCTCCTTTTAAAAATAGGAGTTAATTAAAACGGGGGAAACGCTTTGGAAATACAGCCCGTCACTTTCTTCACCCGCTGGGGTGCCCTTGTCTTCATTTGTCATTTGGAGCATTTTTAACTGGCATCTACCTGCGTTTAAACGTTATCTAATATTGTGACGAAAACTTCCTAGAATTGTATTAACTGCACAAGTCAAGTCTAAATGCGATATGTCAAATTACATAAATAAATACAGATTGTGTTCGGAATTTTTCATACAAAATCCTTTGGTAGATAATTTTGTTAAATGTAACGCGCTGCTTCACGTTTGAAATAATCGAGGCTTCCAATTTAGAAGCATTGTGACGCGTGGAACCCTGAATGATTCTATTTACTGCTGGCTATTGGCTGCGTGTGAACGCATTGAATCCCCGGACGCTCAGTGTTCGGTGGCTGCTTATTCAAGGTAACTCGCTCTATCACTTGTAGCCTATTGCATAGCGTGAGGGTTACTGGTCGTTTAGAACATATTCATATACATTACTGATTTCATGTCCCTGGCTTTAATAGCACATTATTATTAGTGGGGCTTGCGAAGCAAGAGTCCCCACTTTAAATCTTCGACATACTTCTTAATATTATTCTTTGGCACGCTACTCCTCGTACACAGTTTATGCTACAAACGCCGTTCAAACTTTAAAACGTGTAGACCGGTCTGGAATAGTGTGCTTGTATACAATTTTTTGATATCTTTTATTCTTTTTAAACTATTAAGCTTTTTGTCCTTTTTTGTCCATCTTCATTCATTTTAATGGGACTTTTTTCAACATTCTGAAGCTCCCCATTGTTTTAAAACACCCAGACTTCCAGCATTCAATTTACTGTAAACGATGTAACCTGTGACACAAATCAGCTACTTTGACCACTTTCTCAACAAGACAAAAAGTTAGAGGGTATGACATCTTCCGCCACTAAGTCCGCTTTATTTTCTTTTCTTTCTCGGTATGCATGCTGCGTACCGGTTATGTGAACCCCTGTCTAAGTTGTCTGTCTTTTCTTTGCCTGCTTCCTTGGTATTTTCAATGGTGTTTAATCGACCATGTAATTCCCGCGCAGTTTAGACCTGGTTTTCACATGTTAATTAAAACGCTAACACTGTTGATGGTTTGCTAAATCGCTGCATTTGTATGTAAATGAGGACACGCCCCTAAAGTTCAGGCCATGTCCCGCGCTCACGCTGCCTTGCCGAGTGGGCACTAACGGTCACTAAATCACATGAATGGGCAAAGTCTGTTTGCCACACGTGCGCCTGATTTGTGGCACGCTAACTGTTCACAGAACTGTTCTGCGATTACTTTAGGGGTTTGAACGTTGCTGAATAGGGCCCACAGTGCGGCTCAGTGCTGTCTCTGTGTGGTACTGGCTGCAGGTTCACTGACAGTGCAGCTCAGTGCAGGGGCTGTGGAGGCTCAGTGCTGTCTCTGTGTGGTACTGGCTGCAGGTTCACTGACAGTGCGGCTCAGTGCAGGGGCTGTGGAGGCTCAGTGCAGTCTCTGTGTGGTACTGGCTGCAGGTTCACTGACAGTGCGGCTCAGTGCAGGGGCTGTGGAGGCTCAGTGCTGTCTCTGTGTGGTACTGGCTGCAGGTTCACTGTCTCAGCAGGACCGGGTGTAAAGGGATGTGATTGTGTGGGTCTGCTCTTGTGTTGCAGGATTCGGTCTCTGTCTTCATTATCAGATTGCTGATCAGCCTGTCCACTGTGTGTCTGCTGGGGCTGCTGGTGGCGTTCCACTACAAAGACATCCAGGTGAGTAGCCTTTCAACCCTTATGAGACTTTCCCATAGTAAAAGCACTGTAAAGTGTAATAAAGCACAGAGAAAGCATTGTAAAGCTCAGATAGGTCTGGTAAAGCATAGGGAAGCATTGTAAAGCTCAGATAGGTCAGGTAAAGCATAGGGAAGCATTGTAAAGCAGAGATAGGTCTGGTAAAGCATAGGGAAGCATTGTAAAGCACATAGAGGTCTGGTAAAGGCGGAGCCGTCCTTCAAAATGAGATGTAAAACAGGGGTTATATTTTTAGTGACTGCAGCAGTTGTGCTGTATAGTTCTCACCCTAGTCTAAGTCGCTTTGGATAAAAGCGTTTACTAAATGAATAATTCAGTTACTAATAAATAATATAGCTAGCGCTTATAAGAGGTATGAAAAAGGTTTCCAAAGCATTGGCTAGTGCTTACTTTAAATTGAGGTAGAAGGGGTTGATGTAGAAAGTGCTAATTAAAGGGAAGAGTCGATTTTAAAGATGGTCAGCGCTTCTTTTAAAGGAAGGGACCAATGATTCTGTTAATAAAGCTAATAAGAGGTAAAAGAATAGGTTTTAAAGATGGTCAGCGCTCCTTTAAGTGACTCTGCAGCAGCAGCAGCAGTTGTTGATGCATAGTTCACCCCCAAGTCTCTGTAAGTCGCTTTGGATAAAAGCGTCTGATAAATGACTGAATAATAATGGCATAATAATGCAGCCAGTGCTGATGAGAGGAGTGCCGAAGGGCAGGCTGGTGATTGCCTCATGTTGTGTTCTTCAGCCAAGCTTCGACAGGTATCTGGTAGCTCCACGGTGCGTGTGGAGTTTCTGAGGCTCGGGTTTCACCCGGCACAGGCTCTTTTTGCAAGACGGTGTTTAAGACGCTCGCTAGCGGTGCGAGGGGTTGCCAGTTAGTGCCCAGCCTCCTCTGCCCTGTTACAAAGGCAGTGCTATTACTAAAGGGAACAAAACTGGGATAGGAGTCCTTCTGTCCCCTCCTGATGTGACCCCTTGTCTGTCTGTCTGTCTGTCTGTCTGTCTCTCCACACAGGTGTTCATGATCGATCATTCTGTGGAGGACTGGCGCATCGCCCTCACTGCCCGGCGCGTCTTCTCCATCTCCCTCGAGCTGGTAGTGTGTGCCCTGCACCCCGTCCCACTGGCCTGGCTCCCGGGGAGCGGAGAGGACGGGGTGGACGGGGAGGGGTTGAGGAGGACGGGCTGGAACTCCACGCTCCCCACCCCTCCCACCTGCTCCCTGCCAGTTTGGGAGCTGCTGCTCAGCTCCATGATGTTCCTGCGGCTGTACCTGGTGCCTCGCTCTCTGCTGCTTTACAGCAAGATCCACCAGAGTGCCTCTTACAGGAGCATCGGCTCCCTCAACAACATCAACTTCCACTTCCTCTTCGTGCTCAAGCTGCTGATGAACACCCAGCCCGGCCTCACGCTGCTCGCCTTCATCGTCTTCCTCTGGCTCACCGCCTCCTGGATCCTCACTCTCTGTGAGAGGTCAGTAAGCAGCTGAAGTGCCTGTCTGCTGAAAGAGCACCTTAGAATGTGCTCCTCACAGGAATATAAAACAGTGAAAGCATGGGAAGCACAGAGAGGTCTGGTAAAGCACAGGGAAGCATTGTAAAACACAGAGAGGTCTGGTAAAGCATAGGCAAGCATTGTAAAGCACAGAGAGATATTTATTTATTTATTTCATAGCAGACACCCTTATCCAGGGCAACTTACAATTGTTACAAGATATCACATTATTTTTACATACAATTACCCATTTATACAATTGGGTTTTTACTGGTGCAATCTAGGTAAAGTACCTTGCTCAAGGGTACAGCAGCAGTGTCCCCCACCTGGGATTGAACCCACGACCCTCTGGTCAAGAGTCCAGAGCCCTAACCACTACTCCACACTGCTGCCCTTATGGTATGGTAAAGCATAGGCAAGCATTATGAAGCAGAGAGGTCTGGTAAAACAATACTTACACTGGCCTTGCCTCTCAGCTACGGAGCCTGCTCTTCAGTTGAATGGTCAGCCCTTGCCTCTCCATTCAGTTCAGTGGGCTGAGGCTCCAGTCTGATGAGCACTGTGCCCCTGCAGGCAGAGTGAAGGTGCTGTGGGCAGCATGGAAGATACGGTGTGGCTTGTCGCCATCACCTTCTTGACGATCGGATATGGAGACCTCACCCCCAAGACCACCTGTGGGAAGACAGTCTGCTTGCTCACCGGAGTCATGGTAGGACCACGCTTCCCTGCTGAGGGAAATCAGACTCCCACTGCATAACGGCTTCACCCATTCCGGGTTTTACTATGAGCTTGATTAGCTCAGATGTGTATAGGAACAGTAACAAGTTCAGGTGTGTCTTATTATTAAACTCATAGTGAAACCAGGAATGGATCAAACCGCTATGCAATGGGAATCTTATTCCCATCACTGCGGTGCTTCTTCATAGATGCGGTGTAACAATTCACTGTGTCGATGGATCTATCTCCTTCTTTCTGTCACTATCCCTCCTCACTCACGCTCTCTCTCTCCTCCCTCCCTCTATCTCTCTCTATTTCTCCCCACCTGTCCTTCTCTTTGGGTGGTGTTGGTTTGGGCTGAGCTGTTTCCTTTGGTCTCTACCGGTTGCCGATAAAGCAAAGTGACTCACTGGGATAATCTATAAACTACACAAGGGAAGCAGTGCGCTGCTCTAGAGACACAGGGGCTGGGGACTTAATGCAGCTCCAATACAATAACACAGAGAAGACTTGATACAGTCAGTTTAACTCGTTTCAAAATGACTTGGATTCAGTGTATAAAGCAGTGTGCAACTGTGTTAAAACCCCATTGCTTCTTTTGTTTTGAGTGGCTGTGCATATGACATCAGACCACTGACTGAAACATTGCGATCCCATTCTCTCTCTCTCTCTCTCTCTCTAAAGAGTCGGCTATACTTTGCTTTTATTATATGCATCATAGGTCGAAATGCAGCATTTGTGTGTTGTGTTTTAAACACGCAGTGTGTGCATTCAGGGGGAGGGTTAGCTGAGTGTATGCGCTCCTATTTCTTCAGCTTTTAAGTAAGCTACACTCTGTGCTGTGTTGTGTGTGTTTTTTTTTGTATGGATCTACGAGAATTCCCTGGTAATCTGTGCACCTGTTTTAGCCATAAAGGAGCTCTGCTCCTGTAAATCAATTTAACTCATGTATTAATATGTTTTTTTTCTATCGATTTTTAAGACACTTAATGTTGCAATGGATCTCCTTCTAGCAGCTGATGAGTTAATAGCACTGACTTCAGCATAAGAGCCGTACCTCCCTCTCCACTACAGAGCTGGCTCTTCAGTTGAGTTAATAACACTGACCTCTCCACTACAGAGCTGGCTCTTCATTTGAATGGTGAGGCGTTCCTCTTTGAACCGTGCGGTTCGCATCCAGCCCTCACCTCTCCATTCTCTTCAATGCGCTGGGATGCGAGTCATTGCAATGTGCTGTTTCTATGTGTACATTATGTTGAACCATCTGTCCTATGCTGTCTGTAGGGAGTGGGATGCACCGCCATGCTGGTTGCTGTCGTCTCAAATAAACTGGTGCTCAACAAGGCTGAGAAGCACGTGCACCAGTTCATGATGGACACAAAGGACACCAAGAAGGTAGGCCAGCATTGGCTATGTCATGTATTATTATTATAATTTCTTAGCAGACGCCCTTATCCAGGGCGACTTACAATTGTTACAAGATATCACATTATTTTTACATACAATTACCCATTTATACAGTTGGGTTTTTACTGGAGCAATCTAGGTAAAGTACCTTGCTTAAGGGTACAGCAGCAGTGTCCCCCACCTGGGATTGAACCCACGACCCTCCGGTCAAGAGTCCAGACCACTACTCCACACTGCTGCAATACAGGAACCAGGAATAAGTAACCAACCCCCCCCCCCCCCCAGTGGTGTTTTTTAGGCACTTTTAACAAATCTGTCTCTGTGAAGATTTGCAATCATCCTCCACCAACGACAGCACCAACCAAGCGAATGAGACAAGCAATCAACTCTGACAGTGACTAAAAAAATAAGAGCATACCCACTGAAACACCTTTTCCTTACAAAATAAGTTATTTTTGCAGTTCATACCCAGTTTAATTCACCGTTCCTATCAAAAATAAAAGTTATTATTATTCTTTAAATTCACTTCAATTTGCAATTTAGGAGGGGGAGGTCTGTCATGCAAAGAGTTCAATAGAAAGTGCGCTCTCAACTTTATTATGAGGCAGGCATCGAACACGTAGAACACGGCTTTTCAACTGGAGACCCGCAAGGGACCACCAAGTGACTGCCGACAGTTAACAAAAATTATAAAAATGTACTAAAACAAATATGTTAAAAAAAAATGTAACATCGTAATTCAATTTGTGATAAAGACGTGTTTTATTTTTGTATCCGGCAAAGTAATGCGCGCATCACACCGCCCCTTTCGAGTCACGAGCCACTCCGCGCGACTCTCCGCTTTACGCACTCTGTGGGCGATTTCAGTTTTTTATTCATGCTGCCATTAATTTTTTTTCTGTCTTTTTTTTTTAAAGTGATATAAACGTGGCTCTCTAGTCTAGCTGGTAAAAAGATAAAACGATGGTGAAAATCGTAAATTCAACAATGAGTGGACAAATAAATACTTATTTTACCAACTGTACCGAACGCAAAACCAGTGTGTTTATTGTGCAAGGGATGTGTGTCAGTAGTTAAGGAATACAATATGAAAAGGCGTTTTGAAACCAAACACGGAGCTTTTGGAAATACGTGTCCAGACGGCTCAGCAGTTAGAAGCTCAAATGTAGAGGCGCTGATCTCTTCCTACCAGTTCCTGTGCGATCGTGCGCTGATCGATGTGCTTTTTGAGATTTATTAAAAAGTATACCATAAAAAGGAGATGAACAGTTTGGTCAGAAACATCAAATGTCGTCATCTGGGAAATGAACCAAAACGTAGAAACAAGATTTCATTTTTGTGTCACATCTTTACCTTACTTACAACCACACTGTCGCACAGACTGTATGTTATAGTATATAATAGCATATATGATAGTGTAACCGTTGTACTATTGATATGTCACATACATTTTAAAATGTTTGGAATGATACTCCGTTAAATGTTCTCACTGTTCTATTATTAAAGTACTATTCATATGGTAACATTTTTAAGTCTTGTTCAATATACAAACATATTGTAACGGTCACCCTACACAGCTGATAGGCAACTGTACTGTCCTCCCTTAGGAGATACTACTGGCCAAATAATTAAAACTAAATAAGTCAGTAAGGGTGACTGACAGTAAAACAGGGTCGTCACAATGCGTCAATTTAACTACACAAACACTGGTTTATTCCGAGGAACACAAAGCTTGACAAAAAGAATAAGACTAAACAATTACAGAAGAAAACAACTCAATTAGGGACAGAGTGACAAGGAAGAGAATATAGTGTAAACAAACCCAGGAAAACAGATTATAAATGAAGATACACAGCAGAGCTTAAGAATATAACCACAACCATTTAACAATTACTGACACGGAGGATGATTAATATACAGAATGAATAAACAATGCAACACAAAATATAAATCAACAAAATAGTAATGAAGTCCCAAAAAGTAACAAAAGAAAAAAAACAACAACGATGACAAAGTCAACGGAAAGAGCTCACCAAACCGGTATGGAAGTCCAGTTAATTAATTGGGATGAATGTGAACGATGATGTAGAGTTCTTCAGGAGATGAAGAACTCTACCAACTATGCCACCCAGCTCCTGGTCCAGGCCCTGGTACTCTCCCGCCTAGACTACTGCAACTCCCTCCTGGCTGGCCTCCCTGCGTCCGCCACCCGTCCGCTCCAGCTCATCCAGAACTCTGCTGCCCGCCTGGTGTTCTCTCTGCCTCGCTTCGCCCACGCTACTCCACTACTCCGCTCGCTCCACTGGCTCCCGATCACCGCTCGCATCCAGTTCAAGACTCTTGTACTAGCCTACAGATGCCTTGACCAGACTGCACCCAGCTACCTCCAGACCCTCATCTCTCCCTACACCCCCACTCGACCTCTCCGCTCCGCCTACACTAGAAGACTGGCTCTACCTCCGCTACGCTCCCCTGCCTCCCGAGCCCGCTCCTTCTCCACCCTTGCTCCGCAGTGGTGGAATGACCTTCCTACAGATGTCAGGACTGCCCAGTCCCTGACCACATTCCGGCGCCTCCTTAAGACTCACCTCTTCAAACAGCACCTGTAGAACTCCTCTGTTGTATCCTGGGACACTATCACCCTTCATTTAAATGTGCTTTATTTTGCTCTTATCTGCCCCCTATTTTACTGCATTTAATCCTGTACTTCAGAATATTGTAATCTGCCAAGTGTTTAACCTGTAGTATTTTGTACTTAATCATATCCTGATGTAACTATCACTATTTAATCATATCCTAATGTAACTATCACTATTATCTGCTGTATTATTGAATTGTGGTTTGTCACACTTGAACAAAAATTAGTGTATTTCTTGCTCTTATTGTATTACTTGTATTGTAACACTTGAATGTATTTGTATTTGCTTGCGATTGTAAGTCGCCCTGGATAAGGGCGTCTGCTAAGAAATAAATAATAATTGAGAGCGATGAAATGGATGTTTGATGAAAACTGAGGTTGCAAACAGTCCAGAACAGATGCACACTCCAGCAAAAAAACACAAAAGAAACTACCCCACCTAATTAAGCAAAAAACGATAACTAGACAATAAACTAAAGCAGCAGACAAAAAGAAAAACAAAGGCTAAAGAATAATATCTAGCTAACAGTATAAAGATTAGGTTTCAAAAGGTAGACAGCCTCTCTCACCAAGGTGCTAGCTACAGGAAAAAAACACACTCCCAACCCCCCACAATCAGAGAAATAAGAGACAGGTGAAGATTGTGAGAGGATTGGTGGATGAACTTTTGAATGGACCAATGGGGTGAAAGAAAGAAAGAAATGGATACTGGGAAATGTAGTTTTTATAGGTTGGCCTGGCCAGGCTACTGCCTTTACTTAAAGAGACAGGTGAGTGAAAATTACACCCACATATGTAGCAACAGTGCTACAATATATGTATTACATTGTTAAACGTGTGCAGAGTAAAATACTTCTGTCCCGACTAACTTTTTTCTAATTAAAAAACTAGTTAAAGAGCCCTGGCTTAGAAACATATGTTTTTAAATCTAAACTAGATGGTAACCTTACAAGTAAAGTTGTGGGGGTTGCTGTATTGGGAAAGTGGTCAAAGTAGCTGATTTGTGTCAAAAGTCAGGTTGTTTACTAATTGTCTCATGCTTGGAATGTGCTAGAATTTGAAATTTCTCAAAGTTCTATGGCAGTTAATTCAACAGCGGGAAGCAGCCTCCTGAAAGAAGTTGAAGTTTACTAAAACAGCTATTCCCCTTGATTGGTAAAAGTTATTTCTGTTTTGATTTCAGATTTGAATAGCAGAGAAGTAGAGGAAGATTCCATATGCTCTAACTTTTTGTCTAGCTTGTTGGGAAAGTGGTCAAAGCAGCTGATTTGTGTCAAAAGTTACATCGTTTACAGTAAATTGAATGCTGGAAGTCTGGGAGTTTTTAAACAATGGGGAGCTTTAGAATGTTGAAAAAAGTCCCATTAAAATGAATGAAGATGGACAAAAAAAGGACAAAAAGCTTAATAGTTTACAAAGTATAAAAGATATCAAAAAGCTGTATACAAGCCTCTGAGGAGGGTCATGTTTTTCAGAAATCCCAGCGCAGTGAGCGAGTGCGCTTCTCCGGCCGTCAATTTGTGACCCCCTGGTCCTTGTTTCTTTTTTCAGGTCAAAAAAGTCCCCTGGGTCGACATTGTCTATACCTTTTAGGATTTTGAATGTTAGATACAAGACGGGTAACTGTGGGACACTAAACTCATGATACTGAGGTACTGGGGGTGGGTTGGGGGGGGAGGGTGCAGTCTACCTGGTGTAGCAGGGGGCCATGCTCTGGGACCCCCGTGACCCCTGTGTTGAGAGCAAGTGCTGATTGTGGTTGGTCTCTGTGTGCAGATCCGCAACGCGGCGGCCAACGTCTTGAGGGAGTGCTGGCTGCTTCACAGGAGCAGCAGAGGCAGGAGACACGGCGGAGAACACAGGAGGGACCAGAGACGACTGCTGAAGGCCATCCAAGTGTGAGTGAGACCAAGCGACAAACACAAGCACACACACGTACCTGAGTACTGAGATTCTGAGAACATGTTGAATTATTTGGGGAATTGTCAGATTATATTTATTTTTTTCTTAACCACTGGCAAAGATATGCACAGGTCATCAGTAGTGTGTAGAGCAGGAAGCGTGCAGTGTGAGGTCATGTATCTGTCCATATACACGGGAATGTTGCGCTCATGTACAGCACTCTCATCCACTTTATTGTTGCAGTGTGCATCGTATGGAGAGCTCTGATTGGTATAATCCTAAGATTTAAACGTGTAGGAGGAGATTTAATGTCATCAGGCGAGTCTAAAACTCTTCTTACTTTTCCTTTGCCAGATTTCGGAACGTTAGGCTCCAGCAGAGGAAGAAGACAGATCATGGTAATAAAGTGGTGGACCTCTTAAAGGTACGTGCTGGAGCAGCTCTCCGCTGGACTGTCTGTTGCTGGGTTATTATTTGTGAGCTCACTGGCGTGATTTGCTATGTTAAGCCAAGGGAACACGAGGCCACTTTCTCAGGAACAGTGGCTTGAAACCTGGTTCCTGGAGACCTAGTTTCTCTGCAGCTGCAGGTGATGATGTGTGTGTCTCTCACTCTCTGTGTGTCTCTGCAGCTGCAGTTGATGTGTGTGTGTGTGTCTCTCACTCTCTGTGTGTCTGCAGCTGCAGGTGATGATGTGTGTGTCTCTCACTCTCTGTGTTTCTCTGCAGCTGCAGGTGATGATGTGTGTGTCTCTCACTCTCTGTGTGTCTGCAGCTGCAGGAGATGTGTGTCTCATTGTGTTTGTGTGTGTGTATCCCTGTCTCTCTCACTCTCTGTGTGTCTGCAGCTGCAGGAGATGTGTGTCTCATTGTGTTTGTGTGTGTGTATCCCTGTCTCTCTCACTCTCTGTGTGTCTGCAGCTGCAGGAGATGTGTGTCTCATTGTGTTTGTGTGTGTGTCCCTGTCTCTCTCACTCTCTGTGTGTCTCTGCAGGTGATGTGTGTCTCATTCTGTTTGTGTGTGTGTCCCTGTCTCTCTCACTCTCCGTGTGTCTTTGCAGCTGCAGGTGATGTGTGTCTCATTCTGTTTGTGTGTGTGTGCCTCTCTCACTCTCCGTGTGTCTCTGCAGGTGATGTGTGTCTCATTCTGTTTGTGTGTGTGTGTGTGTCCCTGTCTCTCTCACTCTCCGTGTGTCTCTGCAGCTGCAGGTGATGATGTTTGTCTGTTTCTCTCTGTGTGTCTCAGCACCTGCAGAGGATAACGTGTGATCACAATGTGAACTGGAACAACTCGTACAAGGAGCTGGAGCACAGGATCGACTCCATGGAGCAGAAGATGGATGCGCTGAGAATAGCCTTCCATGACATATCACAGCCCCTCTCCAGAGCCGTGCAGCACAGAGCAGAGGACTACAGCCTCACGTAGAGCCCAGGGTGAGGGGCTGGGGCTGGGAGGGTGAGTGGCTGGGCTGGGGCTGGGGCTGGGGTTGGGAGGGTGAGGGGTTGGGAGAGTCAGGGACTGGGAAACTGGGTGCCAAGGTGTCTGAGCATCTCGATTCAGGGTCCCTAGCAATGGGAGACCAGGTCATTTCACCATGAACAAAAGGGATGTAAATAAAACTTCTATTCCATAGCAGTTTCACCTAATCCAGGTTTTACTATGAGCTAAATTAGCCACAGTGTGTCTAGGTAACAAGCTCAGGTGTATCTTATTAAACTCTTAGTGAAACCAGGAATGGATCACACTGCTGTGCAACGGGAGTCTGATTCCCAGCCCTGTAGATAGACTTTGATTGAAGGAGGTTTGTAGCTGATTTTATAGTGAATAAAGCTACAGTATGTTGGTGGTAACTGTGGGATGTTTAGACAGAGAGATCAGGGATGGAAATAAGACTCCAATTGCACAGCAGTGTGATCCATTCCAGGTTTTACTGCTACCAGCTTGATCAGCCCCAGTGTGTCTAGGTAACAAGCTCAGGTGTGTCTTCTTATTAATAACCTCCTAGTGAAACCAGGAATGGATCAAACTGCTGTGCAATGGGAGTCTTATTTCCATCTAATTTCTTTTTCTTAGCTTGTGATATCTGTGCAGATCTCAATCCAAGTGCTTCAATACATGTTTTATGCAGTACTCCATGAGAGAGAATTAAAAAGCAGCTCTCTATCCAAGGCGAATCAGGGTCTAACAGGATACTCAATCACTAGAAACACTGAACAAAGCAAAATTATATAGCAAAACCGATAAACAGACTAACTCGCTATTTTAATAATTAGCTAACGGATTAACGCATTTGATATGATTGATTAATGAATTAATAAACTGATATTATTAATGATCTTTCCTCCTCTGCACAGGTGTCTGTCTCCAGCCACCCGTCTGTCTGCCTGTCTGTCCAACAAGACTCTTGTTGACCAGGAATAGTTGGACCAGAGCAGCTGTTGTTCTATCCTCCAAACACCAGGGGGCAGACTACAGCTTGTGAACAGCCACGGGACTCTGTGGTAAAGAAACTCAGGAAAGCCATGTGCCTTTTTTAACAAGCAAATCAAATGATTTTTTAAAATCTTTTTTTCTTTAAGAACGCAAACTGTGACGTGAACAATTAGAGTTGATCTGGGGTGCATTTCCACGCTATGACCAGGTCATCTGGTTGTGTGTTTTCGTGATCAGGTCACTAGATCTAGCAGTCACGGGTCCACTGAACCAGTGAACTTGGTTTGTGGAACGGCTCGGTTGTAAACAGCATCATGTGCACCTATCTGTGCTCTAAGGTCAGCCGATTCTGGCCTTCTAGCTATTCCAAAGACTAAGACACAGGGCGAAAGAGCTTTTAGCTATAATGCATCGAGATTGAGGAATACATAGATTGCCATCTGATATCAGGGAAGCTCGAGTCACTAAGCTTGAGGTTAAAAACTCATTTTTTTTAAATTAGCTTTTGAATCCTGATTTTGTGTCTCAATCTATTAATATTGTCATTTTACTCTTCTCTTTTTATTAATGGTATTTTTATGTTTTTCCTTCACTGTGTTTCTGTTGCTTTTAATTATTGAATTGTTCCTTAGTAACTGTTCTCTTGCTAATCTTCTTATTATTAATCGTACTGTACTTTTCTGTTTAATTTGACTGCATTATTGTTGTTGATTTTACTGTATTGTAAAATGCTTTTGGGACACTGGTGTGAAAGGCGCTATATAAATAAATAAACTTTAAACTTTAACCAGAGGCATTGTGGGATTGAGGTTTCCTGTCAAGGTGGCATCACAAGTTTACAACTTGTCTCTGTAACCTTTTCTGAAAAAGATGGACAACAAACATGTACTGAAGTGCAGGAAAGATGTATTGAAGGTGGGCTTAAGGTCCTGTGAAGCATTGTTTGATATACCCCAAAAATAATCACATTTCATTTGCAGTTTACTGCACATATAACACAATAACAGGTACATTTCATAGAGTCACACATGACTGAGTGGAGGCGATTGTGTAAATGTGTTTAATATTTTAATGTCAGATGGTTTGTGTAGATTATAAAGTCATGTATAATAATGGTATAATATATATTACACACACATTATTATTATTATTATTGTTATTATTTATTTCTTAGCAGACGCACTTATACAGGGCGACTCATAAGCAAATACATTTCAAGTGTTACAAAACAAGTAATACAATAAGAGCAAGAGCATTAGGCTCAAAACGATTGATTAATTGCACTAAGTAAATGTTGATCACAAATTAAAAAAAAATTGAAATACGATGAAAGTACTTGGACCAAACTAACTATAGTCCATATGCATTGCAATACAGTCTAACACGTTTGCCTAGAGATATATTTTGCATGATTTATTGGTATAGAACTTGTGACAGACAGATGTATGACATTAGTCAGCATTATATACATAACCAACCTGTTGGTTCATCAGTAATACTCTGCGACTACATTTTCAACCTCTTTTAATGACCGGGTCCTTTCTTGCGTTGTGGTCACGTTCACAGGTTCTTGGTCAAAGGTCGCTTATCCCGGTTCTATTGCGGTTAAAACGGTCAGCCTGACTCCTGTGAAAAGCTACATTTTACAGCACTGCTTGGGAATCGGTTTTTAAAGTACGCACAAAAAATGTTTTTGCGGGGAAGTGGGCAGGTTGGATGATTTTACCACATTCAGCCAGAGCTACAGATCATGTATCATTTTAAAATGCCATCTACAATATGTTATTATTAAGCTTTTTTTAAAGGACTTGTTAGTTTTTTTAAAGCTAGACAGTGAAAATATAAAATCGTTTTACTGTCAATTGCTTTTATATTACACATCGTAAAAAGGTCTATATAAATAAATAAATAAATAAAAAACAATCTTTTTTTTTGTAGTGATTGCTGTTGAAGTTTTGTGGTGCTTCCAAATGAGGAATAGGGACAATCTTGAAGAGACAGTATATCATTTATACTACATGCTACCCACTGGGGTGTGCGTGAAACACCTTGAAGAGACAGTATATCATTTATACTACATGCTACCCACTGGGGTGCACATGAAACACCTTGAAGAGACAGTATATCATTTATACTACATGCTACCCACTGGGTTGTGCATGTAACATCTTGAAGAGACAGTATATCATTTATACTACATGCTACCCACTGGGGTGTGCATGAAACACCTTGAAGAGACAGTATATCATTTATACTACATGCTACCCACTGGAGGGAGCATGAAACACCTTGAAGAGACAGTATATCATTTATATTACATGCTACCCACTGGGGTGCGCATGAAACACCTTGAAGAGACAGTATATCATTTCTACTACATGCTACCCACTGGAGGGAGCATGAAACACCTTGAAGAGACAGTATATCATTTATACTACATGCTACCCACTGGAGGGAGCATGAAACACCTTGAAGAGACAGTATATCATTTATACTACATGCTACCCACTGGGGTGTGCATGTAACACCTTGAAGAGACAGTATATCATTTATACTACATGCTACCCACTGGGGTGTGCATGTAACACCTTGAAGAGACAGTATATCATTTATACTACATGCTACGCACTGGGGTGCGCATGAAACACCTTGAAGAGACAGTATATCATTTATACTACATGCTACCCACTGGGGTGTGCATGTAACACCTTGAAGAGACAGTATATCATTTATTATTATTATTATTATTATTTATTTCTTAGCAGACGCCCTTATCCAGGGCGACTTACAATTATTTTTACATACAATTACCCATTTATACAGTTGGGTTTTTACTGGAGCAATCTAGGTAAAGTACCTTGCTCAAGGGTACAGCAGCAGTGTCCCCACCTGGGATTGAACCCACGACCCTCCGGTCAAGAGTCCAGAGCCCTAACCACTACTCTACACTGCTACGCACTGGGGTGCGCATGAAACACCTTGAAGAGACAGTATATCATTTATACTACATGCTACCCACTGGGGTGTGCATGTAACACCTTGAAGAGACAGTATATCATTTATACTACATGCTACGCACTGGGGTGCGCATGAAACACCTTGAAGAGACAGTATATCATTTATACTACATGCTACCCACTGGGGTGTGCATGTAACACCTTGAAGAGACAGTATATCATTTATACGCTTGACCACAGGACCTTTAAAAAAAAAACAGCTATTTATATTTCTCTTTGTATTCCAGATATTGTTGTTTAGAACAATCAGGGTAATCAACAGAATGAATACTTACAGCGGGGGGCGGGGGTATTAAGATGTTCACAAGGAAGAGTTTGGTGGAGTTCGATCTTCGTGGGCATTAATTCACATCGCAAAGTCCATTAGTCCTCAACCACAAACTCTCTGAGCACCAACTGCTTTCTTCCCTCCAGTTCAGGGCAAGTTTGAGGCACAGAGTCTGAACTGCTCACACACCCCTAAGAGAACGTGAAGGGTGGTCCCTCCAGTCCAGGGGAGGCTGTATATTATGAGAACTAGACATGTTCTAGTGTTATCAGACAGGGTGTATACGTTACTGACATACTCATGTATTACAGTGCTGGTTTCATGTGTTAAAACCATTTTATAAAGAACAGACACTCAGACAAAGCTTACAATAAAGGGACCTACTTTTCAAATCTGTGCACTATTTGTTTTATTCATTTCAGACAATGTCTTCCCTCTCATCAGCAGAACATGATTCTCTTAAGTCCCTTCTTGTTTTGCTGTTGCTCTTTTTGTTTTCCACACTTCTTTATTTCCAATCTCTTTGACTCAGGTGAAGCCCATTGATCCTGCAGCCCCCACACACTATACTCCAGAGGTGAAGTCTGAGTTTGCTCTGCAGCTCTCCTTCACAAAAGGTTTGACTTGGTTTACCATATGAATAAACTTCAGCTTGGGTGTCAGTGTTCGCACTGTGACATCACAGTGAAGTCAGAGCGTTCAGTTTCCCAGCAATGACAGACATAACAGAACAGCACAGAACTTTATTTTTCATTATGGTTTTAATAAAGATGAGTCGCTTATTGACATGTTGTGATCTCGTTCTGCTTGTTAAAGAAAAATGAAGGCTTGGCCAATTTAAAATCCTATTTACACAGAAAAATAACAGTATATTAAATCAATGTTACTATGAACGCGTTTCTCAGTGTGATTGAGACACACGAATGTCTTCACAGGTATCAATTGAATTGTTAAAGGAGAGCGGAGAAGAACTCGGGGTAAAGCACCGACAATCACAAGCCCTGCTTCTGTTACACAGCAGAGTCTGCAGAATTGGGGTTAATATGCAGCCGATTGATTCACCCAGTCAGGAAACAGACAAATATGAAACTGTTTTCTAATTCTTCTCAAATAAATTAAACAGTAAATGCATCTGTTTCTGAAGCCAAATCCATGTTAACTAACTTATTCACATGTTATGATGGTAACTGCTAATACGGAGCCTGTGTAATAAATAATCCATTCCTTACTCAAGTTTGCGTTTTATTGTCTTATTAGCAATACGGTACAATCCATTTTCAACAAATTGAGAAATACAAATCTGATGTTTTATAATGTTAAACTGGTGACCCTGAAGTCAGTCACTAGGTTACTAAAAATATCAATTAGAATAAACAATTAAAATCTCAGCAGAAACGTATGTGTTAATAATTAATTACACAACATTGTAATGTGTGAGTTTAGTTATGGGGGCTGATGGAAGCGCCTCACTTTTCTGGTTAAAGACATGCGCAGATACACCTGCTTATACAATGTGAAGGCGGGTCATGATAAATACACCCTGGTCAGTGGAATTAGTTGCGGTTTGCATGTGGCAAAAAAAACTTATAAAGCTGTGACTGTTTTTCATTGGGAAAAATTACCAAGGGTGGCCGCTAGATGGCACAAAATGCCATCATTTCAGAATAAAGAAAAGCTTAACCACCAACCAAAGGCGTGTTTTAGACATTTCTAAAGACCGTGTATTCAGGTAACGGCACCAACAGCAGACACCGGTGCTTAATAAATAAATAAATAAATAAATAAATAAAATTAAAAAAAATCAATATCTCATACAGACCCCACATATTGAAATATCAGAATTAAAATATAGATACAAAGACAGGTTTTCTTAACATTTTAATTTCCGTATATGTCACGATTGTTTATTAATACAAATCATTTCTCCTCCCTGCTCTTCTTCGGTATATAAGTGTTGTGTTTCCTGCTCTATATGTCTTTGTTGTGATCCAGGATCCGTGTAAATAGTCACTTGTTGAAAGAACACGTTTACTTCTGTTCACATATAAAGTATTTGTTTCTTTTAACTGAATTTTTGGTTGTGTGTCCTCCCTGTTTAACATCAGTCACTCAGCACACCCTCACAGTACCCCATATCCAATCACACACATATCTGTAATATCTGTGTAATAAATTGTCACACATCTCTCTCATCCATGGCAACACTCATAGCGGTCTGTAATATTATTCTTAGAAAAAAAATAATTCGTTAACAAACATGTACTTAAAAAGAGGGTATTTTAGATGTGGGTAGATGTAGTTTAATTATTATTATTATTATTATTATTATTATTATTATTATTATTATTATATTCAGAAATAGAGTATTTAAAGGGTAAAAAATCTAATTAACATAATTCTGGACGGTATTAGAAACAATATTGCTGTATATTAATATATTGTGGTGTTTCTCAGGAGGCTGAACACTGAGACACGCTTTCTTCTTGTTCAAATCCTTCCCTTTATTCTGGACGCTAGCTCAGCACGCATCAGAGTCCACAGCTCCGTCAGCTTCTCAGGATTCAACACTTTATTCCCAACAACAGAACAGAACCTTAGCTCCACCCCTTATTCAAATCAGGGAACCAGAGCTCAGCACATCCCATTGGCCCTCAGCCGCACACCAGGACCAATGGGCACAGACAGAGAACAACCAATCGTAACAGACCAGGGAAGACACACAGGCAGGCGCGTTACATTACACACGGGAATACACACACAAGAGATACACAAAACAGCGACGGAATACAGCGAGGAGGGAATAAACACACAGCAGATAAACACAGACAGACAGCGGGAATGACAGCACACGAACACAATGCACAGATCCGTACAATACATACAATCTCTTCACACCAACATTGCTATATTAAGAAACGACAGATCTGAGCAGCCAAACGTTCAACATATTAACTGAACAACACCTCGTGAATTCAGCTACATTGAATTGTATTAACAGATAACAATACGTTGTAAAATAATGCTTCGTGTTCGCAAGCCTCTTCATTTACTGAAAAAGTTAAGCTTCTCTAGTTTATAAACACATTTTGTTAGTCTTGCTTTGGTTAGAATCTAAAATACTCTTTGGTTAGATTCATATAATCACGGATTTATGTTTAAACCAAATCAGTTGTCGCAGCTAATGTAATTCGAATCCATTAAGACAATAAATCGCAAACTTGGTGTAAGGAATGGATTATTTATTACACAGGCTAATCATTAGTAACGTGGATGCGTTAGTTAACATGGATTTGGCTTTAGAAATATATGTGTAGCAGGGCGCTTCATTGTGTTTGTTTGTCGTCTTCATTATTTTCATTTTTAGATCGCCCCCTTTTCTTTTGTCTCTTTCCCCTCGCCAATCAAATGATGAATCTCCTTACCTGGATCCTTTAAAAGGCTGGTTTTACAGACAAAAATATACAAACAACACAGCGGCGCTGACCCTGAGCAGCGCGACCTGGCAATTCAAACTGGAGGAGTTCGAATCTCAACTGCTGAAGCGGCGCTGCCTGAATATGTAATGATAAGAATCTTTATTTGTATATAGCGCCTTTCATAGTGGACCCCCATCACACAGTGCTTTACATGATACGAGACTAGGGTGTGTGAACTATACATCAGCTGCAGTCACTCACAACAACGTCTCACCCGAAAGACGGAGCACAAGGAGGTGAAGTGACTCGCTCAGGGTCACACAGTGAGTCAGTGAGTGAGCTGGGATTTGAACCGGGGACCTCCTGGTTACAAGTCAGTTTCTTTTTTAACCAACTGACCATACAGCCTCCTAATATTAGCTTGGAGTTAAAGATTATAAATAATAAAAAAGAGATATTACTAAATATAGTTGTAAATAATATACTTTATTATAAATATATGACACAAGTCGTGTTTATACCGGGTGGTTGTGTGAAAAGGTTACATTTTAAAGGTATATAAAACATTGTCAATTTTGTAATTGATGTTTAAAGTTTAAATATGAATACTGTATTCAGGTTTGAATTTTGTATTTTGGTAAATTGAGATGCGGTTGATTTCTTATTAGTTTAGTCGATTATATTCAGGTTTGGATTTTGTTTTTGGTAAAATGTGTCGAAGTTTATTTCTTATTAGCCCAGCTTTTTATTCAGAAATACCTTTTTTTCGTTTCCTGTCGGATGTTAGTAAGGATTGTGATCGGGACTGCCCCGGTGATATTAGGGTCTGTTGGCATATTCGCGTTGTCTTGGGCCACTCGTGTCAGGCTGAGTTTCTATAAAGAGTGACGCTACAAAGCGCATTCATTTTTAAGGCTGCCCGACACGAAACGGAATTGATTCACAAACAGCCAGCAGACACTTTTCTCTTGAACCCTTATTTTGTTGAAGTTAGCTGTGGATCTAAAGGGTCAGGCTCATACATTTACCTATTAGGGGTCCGTCAGTCAATAATGCAACATGTTTTGTGTTTTTTTTTTTTTAATAACATAAAGTCTCGACTGTGTACAATGACAGAAAAAGGTGTATTTTTACTTTTTATGTGAACATAAAAAATATCGACCTCTATATATTTGAAATGTTGACCCATGCTACAAAATAATAACACAGCCTCCAAAGAACCAGAGGACAAACAGTAAATAATTTAAATAAGCATTATATGGTGACATATCCAACATGCTGGTGTAAAAAAAAGTAGAAAGGAAAAATATAAGACTTCTTCCTATAGGATTTACATGTGACAACCAACCCCAAAAACTATGTGACAACCTGCCCCAACCCGACTTTACATGACAATTTAATTCTCTCAGTACTACTGGGAGAACATACTGGTTTTGTTTTTACACCAAAAGATAGCCAGTATCTGGTTCTATTAACATGACCATCAGTTCAAACAAACTCCAATACTACTAAGAGTTATAACATAAATAACAAGATATACATGCTAACCTTTATGATGGAATTGACCTCAGATTACAAGATGGTTGAGTTCCAGACAATAGAACACACATTTCAGTGTTAGTATCACCTGCCTGCACCATCTAGTGTCATAGTTATGAGCACTGTGACAACCAACCAGTGTGACGACCAGCCCCGGTCTACCCTACCTTGCTCAAGGGTACAGCAGCCCACCTGGGATTGAACCCACGACCCTCCGGTCAGGAGTCCAGAGCCCTGACCACTACTCCACACTGCTGCCCATGTTTTGAGTATCACAAATATTCTTTAAATGTGCCTTAAACTTTCCTTATTAACAAATATTGGTACCGACACGAGCACAGAGCTCACTGTACGTAAATATGTTCACTTGTAATAATTGCCATGAAAATAAATTGCTACAGTCCTCGTGAAAACAAATTAATTTAAGCCTTGAGTATAAGTATTAGCAGGTATCCTTTTAGAGTTATATCAGCTCAAAAACAGAAGAGTTTAGCTTTTCGTTGTCCTCTTCGACTCAGTAACTTCTTAATTGGTTAAAATGGCCCTGGCTATTATTTTGCTATTTGCTTAGTTGCTGTGACGTGATAGATGTTATAAGCCAAGCATTTTTACTGACAAGTTCCCAGAACACATCTTAAACACTTGAACAGAATTATTAGTAACACGTACCTTTCTCGTTTGCATTTTTGTAACACAACAGCTATTATCCTGGTCCAGGCCCTGGTACTCTCCCGCCTAGACTACTGCAACTCCCTCCTGGCTGGCCTCCCTGCCCCAGCTCATCCAGAACTCTGCTGCCCGCCTGGTGTTCTCTCTGCCTCGCTTCGCCCACGCAACTCCACTACTCCTCTCGCTCCACTGGCTCCCGATCACCGCTCGCATCCAGTTCAAGACTCTTGTACTAGCCTACAGATGCCTTGACCAGACTGCACCCAGCTACCTCCAGACCCTCATCTCTCCCTACACCCCCACTCGACCTCTCCGCTCTGCCTGCACTAGAAGACTGGCTCTACCTCCGCTACGCTCCCCTGCCTCCAGAGCCCGCTCCTTCTCCACTCTTGCTCCGCAGTGGTGGAATGACCTTCCTACAGATGTTAGGACTGCCCAGTCTCTGACCACATTCCGGCGCCTCCTTAAGACTCACCTCTTCAAACAGCACCTGTAGAACTCCTCTGTTTGTATCCTGGGACACTATCACCCTTCATTTAAATGTGCTTTATTTTGCTCTTATCGGCCCCCTATTTTACTGCATTTAATCCTGTACTTCAGAATATTGTAATCTGCCAAGTGTTTAACCTGTAGTATTTTGTACTTAATCATATCCTGATGTAACTATCACTATTTAATCATATCCTGATGTAACTATCACTATTATCTGCTGTATTATTGAATTGTGGTTTGTCACACTTGAACAAAAATTATTGTATTTCTTGCTCTTATTGTATGAATTGTATTGTAACACTTGAATGTATTTGTATTTGCTTGCGATTGTAAGTCGCCCTGGATAAGGGCGTCTGCTAAGAAATAAATAATAATAATAATAATTTAGAATTTCAGCAAATGCAAATTATTGCGATAACTTGGGCGAGGCTGTTGCTATGAGGTTTTTTTTCTAGGCGGAACAATTTTAAAACATAGTACTATTGCAGCTTTTAGCATGAAAAAAGAGAATGTTTCATTCAACAACGTTACATTGTCAGGCTAGTCGCTGCACTTTCGTTGTCCCAAAACAGGAACACTTTCCTTAAACCCTTTAACTCATCACAGAAACTGCTCTGGGGGGCCCCCTGGCGGGCTCGTCCGGTGAAGTATCAAATTCAGAGCCCCCTGTTTGTTGTGCGCATGCGTGCCTTGCTCGTTTAATCAAAGCGCGTTCCCGGCGGTTTCAATGTTCCGCGGATACGCGCAGAACTTGCCATTCATGTTAATCTTCCGTGAACTCCATACACTTTTAATAATTCAGCAAAAAATAAACAAATAAAACACATTACTTTTCAAGTTGAAATGTGATATTTAAATAAACAACACCTATGAACACTGCGTTGCTCATAATGTGACATGCGCACAAAAAAGCAAGGGGCACTGAATGACTCCCCTGTTTGAGACTCGTATCAGAATTGAGTAAATGATCATGTTTTTCATCTTGCTGTGTCCGCGACTCTGCTTATTAATGTCTGACAGGTGAACAGTCTTCCTCCCGGCCAGGAGAATGCAGAAGGGGAGACAGCGCGTTTGATGTGATGTAATGCTTGCAGTTCTGAGCGCTTCCACGGGCGGCGCTTCGGCGCTTTCAGATCCTGTTTGTGACGCAAGTTCTGACAGAGCGATTTCTACACCAAAGTTCTATTTCCACTTCGAAGAATATACTTTATTTGTGTGGGTGGTCTAGAAAGCCAGTGTATATCTGTTTTATATATATTTGAGCTAATCCTATTTAAAAGGTATTGCCAAAAACAAACAAAAACAAAAACTGCATGCATAACAAATCGACGTAGTAAGAGAGGAAGTAAAGTTTTCAAAAACACAAGAAGATAGATAGCGATGGATACCGGAGCCTCAGCACCGGATCCGTGTAAGTATTTACTTTTACATTTTCTGTGTAGAGCTACTGCTGTAATAAAGAGTATGTGTGGCCAAAAAGGGCTTGTTCTCAATTAGATTGTGTTTGGTTGTCTAAATATATGAAATGCACAGGATAGCCACGGTTTATTTTCGATTTCTGAACGGCCATTTTAGGGAAAGGTGTTGCTTTTTATTATTTCTATCGTGTTGTTTTATTGAAACTGTGCAATTCATATATTATTAAAACATTTTATTTGTTTGTTTGTTTAAAAAAAATGAGTTAGAAATAAACCTTGTTTTTTTGGATTTGTTTTATCTTAGCAAAGGAAAAGTGTGAAGTGGAAATGAAGAAACAGCCAGAGCCTCGACGAAAACGAAGACACAGTAATGAGATGGACCATCCTCACAGTGAGTAAATAGCAGAATGCAGAGGGTACATGGTGGAGGATCAGAGTACAGAACAGGGCTGCTATTCCATGATATAATATTACAATGGTACAATCTGTCCTGAGTAGGGCTGTCAGTTATTATTATTATTATTATTATTTATTTCTTAGCAGACACCCTTATCCAGGGTGACTTACAGTTGTAAACAAAAAATACATTTCAAGAATCACAGTACAGTTAAGCCTCCAAATAGCAATCAATTAATTGGGCACACAAAATCGAACCGTTCGAATAAATATTGATGATGATTGTTCCGTCCACAAACATTTTCACTCCATTCCGCTTCCCGCCACGTTATTATTTAAATATCATTGTTGTTATAAGTGAAAGCTTGTGCACAACAATTCAATGCGAGGGTTAATTACACCTAGGAGAAAAACACACAACATTCACAACAAGCCTAAAGCAAGTTCAACATACTACAGGGGTGTTACTAATATATTCATTACAAACACATTACAGTACTGTGGAATGTAATCTATATAAACTAGACACGAGTTTATGAAAAACGTCTTTATTCAGTGCCAGATGCAGCATCACGCGCATTGCATCTTGTTAATGCTGTACCACCTAACGTTAGGTTACTTACCATAGCCCTGGTTCCCTGAAAGAGAAGACGACCACCAACAACATTACGTATGGGATATGCCTGCCCATTGGGCAGGTATTGCTGAGCTCTCTATACCAGAGCTGCTGATAGGCGCCTTCCTGGGATGACACACTCGGTCCCGCCCACCGAGGGATTAAAACCGTCATCCTAAGGAAGCAATTTCTCTTTTTCCATCGAACCCGTGAGGGCGACCGGAGCGACCTCGTGGTTGGTGGTCGTCTTCTCTTTCAGGGAACCAGGGTTACGGTAAGTAACCTAACGTTCCTTTCAATTCGAAGGTGACCACCAATGACATTATGTATGGGATAATGTATACCAGAGCCGTCGCGAGGGAGAAGGAACGGCAGCATATGAGGGACGCATCACAATCACATAACCCAAGAGTTAGCGGTGTGAAGTTACACCAGCGGTGGCCAATACATGGATCCCTATCCACGAGTGGATCGCAAAAGATTTTTGGTGGATCTCAGGACAAATCGGAACAAGCACTAGCATGTAAGCATACAACAGTTTTTGTTTCAGCTGATGGGCAGAGCCTTTTGTGTCGTCCAGTAGCACAGATGAAAATATCTCAACAGTTTCTACATCTGAGATTAACAAAATGCTTGTGTGAACATACATTTTAATTTAGGTGCGCATATGCGACTAGAAATTCCTAAAGGTTGACTGTAAACAATAAACGTGATTTATTTTTTCAGCTAAAAAGTATAACAAAAAAAAAAAAACCTCGCAGTCGGATCTAAACTCATAGCTCAATCGTAATGCACTCTGGGAATGTAGTTTACTGGTGTCCACTGTTAATCACACATTAAAAACTACAAATCCCATACCCGCCAATTTCACAGATTTATCGGTGCGGTGGCTACTTGTTTCCAGACAGTTTGTCAAACCAAGATGAGGAAAATAACAAATTCATATATGTTGGCGTCTTTAAAAGAAATGAGCCATGCAGGTATGTCAGAAGATGAAAGTGAACAGGGAACTTCATTTCATTTGTTTATTTAGCAGACGCCTTTATCCAAGGCGACTTACAGAGACTAGGGTGTGTGAACTATGCATCAGCTGCAGAGTCACTTACAACTACGTCTCATCCGAAAGACGGAGCACAAGGAGGTGAAGTGACTTGCTCAGGGTCACACAATGAGTCAGTGGCTGAGGTGGGATTTGAACCGGGGACCTCCTGGTTACAAGTCCTTTTCTTTAACCACTGGACCACACAGCCTCCTATACTTCGAGTTAGTTACAGCGTGTTCACAGTCGTGTAAAATACAAGTTCAACCAACTGTTGCTAAAAGATTTCCCCTGGCTTAAGTTTGACAATGTTAAAAAAAATCCATGTTTTGCACATTTTATCAGGATGCAGGGGAACTGATGGCAGGCAAGACTGCATTAACAGGGAGCCAGGAGTTCAAACATGAAAATATATTAAATACAGTGCTTCAAAACGGCACGCAGTGTGCGGAGAGGCAGCCCATCCCGCTACCATAAACAGCAAGCAGCGCATTCTGAGGAACATGTAGGTAAAGTTGTATCTTTTTAATTTTGTTGATGCAAAAGTATTGAACTGCACAAGTGTTATGTAAGAAAGAAAACAAACAAACAAAAAAGATCTGTAGATATTCAACATTACATTTGAGCAAAAATTCTATTATTATTATTATTATTATTATTATTATTATTATTATTATTATTATTATTATTATTATATTTGTGTGCCCCTAAATTTCAGTGCGTGGCTATCTATCTAAAAAAGTTTGCGTAGAGCGTTTGTTAGGTTTTTGGTGTTGTGGTTGTTTTGTTTTATTATTACTGTTACGTATTGGACACTAATATATTAAATTCCGCTAATAATTGTTTGTCATAGCTTACTGGTGGATCGCGGAGCCCTTTGAGATCCACCAAAATGGATTGCAGTGTTTTGTGTATTGGCCACCACTGCCTTAGGTCACCCAGCGGAGCCATGAGAACCGGAACTGTCCTGGTGACTGTCCACGATTGAGGAGCTCGCTTGCGGTTCGACCTGTCCCATGCGGGAGCGCGGGGAGAGAGCAACGCGAACACCTGCTGGGACGCCTCGCATTCCCGGTGGGATCTCTGCAAGATCTCCTCCACAGCTGGCCCAAAGGTATGTCCTGGGGATATCGGCATGCCTAGCAGCGCGGCCTTATCCGCGTCAGGAACTTGTGACAGCCACAGCTGTCTACGAGCCACCACTAGGCTAGTCAGGCTCCGGCCAAGAGCTTGGCCTTGAAGACCGGATATATAAGAACATAAGAAGAACATAAGAAAGTTTCCAAACGAGAGGAGGCCATTCAGCCCATCTTGCTCGTTTGGTTGTTCGTAGCTTATTGATCCCAGAATCTCATCCAGCAGCTTCTTGAAGGATCCCAGGGTGTCAGCTTCAACAACATTACTGGGGAGTTGGTTCCAGACCCTCACAATTCTCTGTGTAAAAAAGTGCCTCCTATTTTCTGTTCTGAATGCCCCTTTATATAATCTCCATTTATGACCCCTGGTCCTTTTTTCTTTTTTCAAGTCAAAGAAGTCCCCTGGGTTGACATTGTCTATACCTTTTAGGATTTTGAATGTTTGAATCAGATCGCCGCGTAGTCTTCTTTGTTCAAGACTGAATAGATTCAATTCTTTTAGCCTGTCTGCATACGACATGCCTTTTAAACCCGGGATAATTCTGGTCGCTCTTCTTTGCACTCTTTCTAGAGCAGCAATATCCTTTTTGTAACGAGGTGACCAGAACTGAACACAATATTCTAGTTGAGGTCTTACTAATGCATTGTAGAGTTTTAACATTACTTCCCTTGATTTAAATTCAACACTTCTCACAATATATCCAAGCATCTTGTTAGCCTTTTTTATAGCTTCCCCACATTGTCTAGATGAAGACATTTGTGAGTCAACATAAACTCCTAGGTCTTTTTCATAGTTCAACTCTTCAATTTCACTATCTCCCATATGATATTTATAATGCACATTTTTATTGCCCGCATGCAATACTTTACACTTTTCTCTATTAAATTTCATTTGCCATGTGTCTGCCCAATTTTGAATGCTGTCGAGATCATTTTGAATGACCTTTGCTGCTTCAACAGTGTCTGCCACTCCTCCTATTTTTGTGTCGTCTGCAAATTTAACGAGTTTGCTTACTATATCAGCGTGCTGGACAGGAGGTGTAGTTCAGTGGCTCCTCTGTATCCTCTTGTGCCGGCTGGGGCGCTTCTTCCCGTTCACCCTGATCTCCCCTGGGGGAGGGAGGGTACGGTACTTGGGGCAGGGTTGGAGCTGGTGCTGCAGCTGGAGCCGCAGGTGCCTGTTGAGAGGAGCTCCAGGGCCTGTGCCATTTGTGCGTTGAGGTCCATAATGTCCCTGGCCTGTTTAGACCGCTTCACCCTTCTCGCCTGTGGGGATGGAGAGCGACTATGGGGGTCCCGTGTGCCGGGGATGTCCAGCAGGGGGTCCTGGGACAGGTCATGGAGGAGGGGCTTTGGGCCACTGAGGAAGCGGAACTCGCCTTGTGGCCCTTTCCAACCTGCTCTCCTTCACCCGGGGCTGAAAAGCAGCACAGATACTGCAGGCCACCTCTCTCTCGAGGGCGTAGGTGGCATGCTGGACGCCCAGGCACCACACACAGAGGGTGTGCTTGTCCTCCTGAGGGATGTTGCCCCTGCAGGATGTACAGGCGTGGAACTCGGTCATGCTCAACATCATATTGGCGTGTTCTGCATCGATTGAACACAGCATGCACCGAACACTGTTTGCACTGGTTATCGTGCGCCCGTGCACTAGCGCTGTATCACCGGGCACCATGTGCACCGCGACCAGGCACCATGCACACTGAGTACCCTGAGCACTATGTGCACCATATACCTTGCGTCCCTGCAGTAGCGCCGTGTGCACTGCCATTTCTGTTTTTGTTTTTGTTTTGTTTTTTTGTCGTCAGGGTTTCCGTGACAATTGTTAGGGAGCGTGTTAAAATGACGCGCTTTCACATTTCTATTTTTCCATTTCTGTGTTCACGGGTTTGTTCTGAGGGTGGTTGTGTTTGCTCACATTTCTGTGAACCCTTTTTGTGTGAAGTGGATTCCCTTCAGTCCGAATCAGAGTGTATTTCAAAGCCCGTTGGTGTGGGTCCGGGTGATTTTTCGGGTGTCCGGTTTCTCCATGTTCGCAGTGACTCCCTCATGGAAATGCAGCTCTGTCCTCAGATGGGATGCGGAGCGGCTGTTGCCGAGGTGGTTCCGATGTTGGAAACGCGGGTTTCTCTTGGATTGATCAGGGAGGGCTGGACGGGTTTCTTTATCAAGCGCTCCCGAGAGGATTGTGGGATGTGTTGCTGTTTAATATAACGTTATAACTACATTAATAACATACGCGTACAGACACCTTACAGTACGCTGCTAAAGAATAAGAATCACACGAAGCTGAATAATGTATAAAGAGATATTAAAAAAAAAAAAATCATGTCTGATAGGCTGTGTGTGTGTGTGTGTGTAAACATTATTTTTTAAACTATAATAACGTTCCACTGTGGCTCTCAGTGATGAAGTTTCATGATTGCTTCAGCTCACATTCAGCAGGTTCCTCAGGCTGTGTGACTGACATATAATCTGACCAATGGAAACGCAGAAAGGGTTGAAACGGTTGTATTATTGGCTAATCGACCAAAAATAAGTCTGGTAACTGGTGGAGGAGGGAGGAGGGAACAGGGAGGAGGAAGCAGGGAGGAGGGAGTGATTTGAGGATGCAGCAGACAATGACTGTTGTATGTTTCAATTCTATTTCTCTCTCTTTTTTCTACCCAGTGAATGAAGGTGCAGTTGACAGTCTGCAGGCTCCAAAGCCAAGGAACAGAGCTGAGTTTTTAAAATGTAAGTCTGTTTCACTGAAACATTTGATTGAAAGATGTGTCACTCCATTGAGAGAAGAGCTAACACTACAGAACAGGGAGGGGTGGAGCTTGAGGGCAGCAATTATTATTATTTATTAGTAATTGTGAAGCCATTAATCTACACTCCTCTCCAACAAGTATTGGTTCAGATGAATACATGCAGAATGACTGGGGGTGGAACATTTGTTGCCTGTTTTCCCACTCAGACCTTTCTCTCCCTAAATATCTTGGTATCCCTGAATAGATAATCATCTCATCTTTTAATACATGTACAATGCATGTGAAACCAGTTGTGGGGTAAAATGAACAGCTATCCCTCCCAGTCATCCTGTGCTGGTAGTAAATGTATATTGCAGTATCACTGCACTTGTGGGATGGATTGCTCATTAAAATATTAGACAGATATTTGAAGAGAGGATGATATTCTATTGAAGATATTTAGTAAGCAAGGGGTCTGAGTGGGTAAAATGGCAACACATACCCTGTAGGAACATTAAGTGAACTGTAATTGTATGCAGAGCTGCATTTGATTAGTTCCAATTGAAGAAGTTTGATAAGATTGAGGAATTATAATGAACAAAACAATCAAACAGCAAGAGGGTTTAATTAACAGCAGCAGCAGTTTATTGAAGACAGAAAAATAAAAAGAGAAAACTTATCCAAAGTCAGAAATCAATCTCAAGTAAGAATTATAGATCAAATCTATTGATTATTATCAATCTTAATTATTACAGTCTAAATATACTTGTCTATAAAATAGCAGGGAGAAGGGAGCATGGAGGAGACAGCGTGGACCAGGGAGCAGGGTAGAGCAACCAGGGAGGAGGGAGCAGGGAGGAGGGAGCATGAAGGAAGGAGAGTGGAGGGAGCATGGAGGAGGAGCATAGAGGAAGGAGGATGGAGGGGGGAGTATGGAAAAGGGAGCATGGAGGGAGGAGGGAGCATGGAGGAGAGTAGGGAAGAGGGAGCATAGAGTAAAGAGGATTGAGGAGAGAGCAGAGAGAATGGAGCATGGAGGAGGGAGGAGGGAACATGGAGGAGGAATGAGGCAGCAGGGATATGGAGGAGGGAACATAGAGGAGGGAGCAGGGAGGACAGTGGAGTGATTTCAGTAGATGATATTCTATTCAAGATATTTAGTAAGCAAAGTGTCTGAGAGGGTAAAATGGAAACAAATGCCCCTCCCCCAGTCATTGTGCATGTATTTATATTATCCCAATACTTGTTGGAGGGGAGTGTATAATATTTTACAATGAATAGCATCATTACTTTGTGCATTGATTGTCAGCTGCAAAATGAATTCACACAAACTCACCCAAAATAATACAAACAATCCTATTACTCCCTTCTGTACCTTTGTATCTCAATGCGTCTTCTGTTTTCAAGCTGTATCCTCATGTCAGAAACAGCCATTATAAAAAGAACTTGCTGTAATATGTATTCAATTACATTATTTTTTTTACACATTATTATACATATTATTATACATACAATTCCCCATTTATATAGTTGTGTTTTTACTGGAGCAATCTAGGTAAAGTATCTTGCTCAAGGGTACAGCAGCAGTGTCCCCCACCTGGGATTGAACCCACGACCCTCCGGTCAAGAGTCCAGAGTCCTAACCACTACTCCACACTAATATGCATTCATCTTTTTATTGGTTCTGTAACATTTCTCAGTGATTTGACTTTTCTATCCGTTCTCTTCAATCAGATTCCTGTCAGCTCACACTGGACCCCAACACAGCGTATAGAGAGCTCTGTCTGTCTGAAGGGAATAGAAAGGTGACACGGAGGAGAGAGACCCAGAGGTATCCTGATGATCACCAAGAGAGATTTGAGAGCTATCCCCAAGTGCTGTGCAGAGAGGGTTTGTCTGGGACTCGCTGTTACTGGGAGATTGAGTGCAGTGGGGGAGGGGCTGCTATAGGAGTCACATATAAAGAAATCAGCAGGAAAGGAGGGGATTCCTGTGGCCTTGGATTCAATGACAAGTCCTGGAGTTTGCTCTGCTCTGGTTCCAGTTACACTGCCCGGCACAATAACAATGAAACTGCAATAACTGCCCCCCGCTCCCCCAGAATAGGAGTGTATCTGGACTTTAATGCCGGCACGCTGTCCTTTTATGGCGTCTCTGACACAATGACCCTCCTGCACAGATTCCAAACCACATTCACTGAGCCGCTCTATCCTGGGTTTTGGGTTTGGGATTATGAATCCCCTGTAACAATCTGCCAGCTGAACTAGACTGTTTTGTGTTGTAAGAAACCCTTTGTATTGAACTCCCTGTCTGTCCTCTCCACTCCTCGGGTGAAGGGAATGTTCAATCTGACACAACTTTGGATGAAAGTTAGGGGGTAAAACGGCGCCACCTGCAGAGCGAAACTAGGGAATTATTTGTTTTTATGCTTGTGGCATAACATTTGTAATTGTAAACACTCACACCTGGACAGCTGTTTCAGCATAAAACGTTCAATATGTCGTGAGTATGAGAAGTATCTCTTAAGGTGATTGTAGCTCACTAAATAATTCCACACTGTGTTCCTATATTGCACTTCCATGGCTACACAGGACTCAAATGTGCAGGTTTGAAAAACATGATGGGCAAGATTCTCAGAAATCCATGATCTTGTTTCGAATGGGATTTTGTGTCTCAAATGGATATTTATAGTATATAGCTGAACTATCTGGGATTTAGGTACATCTTGCAAATCTATAACCCGTGAGGCTTCATACATACCTTTATACAGAAAAGCAATAGGTACAAGATGCCTTTTCCTCATGTTATAATTGTAAATTAGTTTAAATATTAGTTTAAATATAGTTTGTAAATTATCTCATTGGAAATGGTTGCATATTTACTCTTGACTTGCATTTAATTAGATGTATCGGGTCTACTCGTCAGGCAGTTCAAAGTTTCAATATTATAATTGTTTACTTATTTTAACTATAATGTGAGTGAAATATCATCACAAGAAAGAAGACATTTCCATGGATAAAGTAAATCACATTCAATTTGCATTACATGTGCAATCTGCCCACAGTGGAAAGGCAGAAACGTGTTTTAAGCCTGGCCTTTGTCGCCCTCTTCAGGACAAACTCTGCAGCTGCGCAGAGCCTGATTGAAAGCAATTCTTTTCACTTGGTGTGGTTCCATTGGAAATGTAGGGCTCTATTCACACAACCTTCAGGACTGTTCCAAGCACTGTTTGGTTAAAGACGCTTTATAGTTTAAATCAGGTTGTTTAGAGAGGGGGAGCAGTTTACTGTTTATTAATTTTATTGTTTATTATTCAAAGCACCATTTAAGGTCAACACTTTATAATCAGGTTTCAAATTAAAACCAAAATATGAATGTAAAGAAGGACCATTTTAATAACCATTTTTTTTTTTTTATGTTTCTGTACTTCAATTAATGCAAACGTTTTTTTCATGTACTTTTTCTTTAAATGTTTTGTAAAGTTTTAATTTTCAATAAATGATTTGTTCTGCACCTACTTCTGAAATGAACATAAACTAAGTGGTCTGTCAACAGCAGCTGCTCTCTGGAAACGTGAAGTGCACAAAAAAGCTTTGGAGAAAATGTTAAACACACATAAAATATATTCTACTATAACAATGACCACACAGTGTTGCTTTAACTAAACTATACCAGCAGACCAGCCTATTTCATACAGGTCTTTGTAACTAAACAATACCAGCAGACCAGCCTATTTCATACAGGTCTGTGTAACTAAACAATACCAGCAGACCAGCCTATTTCAAACAGGTCTTTGTAACTAAACTATACCAGCAGACTAGCCTATTTCATACAGGTCTTTGTAACTAAACAATACCAGCAGACCAGCCTATTTCATACAGGTCTTTGTAACTAAACAATACCAGCAGACCAGACTATTTCATACAGGTCTTTGTAACTAAACAATACCAGCAGACCAGCCTATTTCATACAGGTCTTTGTAACTAAACAATACCAGCAGACCAGCCTATTTCATGCAGGTCTTTGTCCAGTGACTGCTGGGTCTGATGTAAGAAGAAAAAAAACAGAGCGATTCAGTCTATTGTATCTTTCAAAGGTTTGCCTGCCAGCTGAAGGAGCCAATGATAGCAGGGTAATACTATTGTGAAGCTGCTCAAAGAACACTACAGGTACAGTCCTGAATCCTCCCAGAAGCTGAGGGTGTGAAGTATAGAAGAACTGAAATGTCCGCTCTGGATAGACAAACACCAAAAAGATAACAAAGTTACAAACTGAATGAAAGGAGACAGGACAATATTGTGGATCAAATAAAAGCAGGTTTTTCACATCTTCAGCATGCCCAGCTGGCACAAGCCCATGAGGCTCTCTTGTCTTCAGAGCGCGAGCTCGGGTTCAAATGATTTCAGTCGCTTCTCAACTCTGGGATGAAGCTATCAGACACTTCCAGATGGTTAGTCAAGCTAACAGCCCCTAAAAGACTAAAACATCCCATTTAAAACATGTGAAAACCCCGTGCAGCCAGTCTACCCAGGCTAAGTGCTTGAGAAAGAGAGAGGGAGAGAGGTCTAAAGGGAAGGGGTGTATATCTCACTGCTCATGAACACACTGCTCCCAGGTAGGAAACCCACTGATCCTCTATTACTGCTCCTAGTGATCTCACACAGCTCCAATCCTCCAAGTCCACAGCTTGAGTTGCAATCTGGTGTCTCAGCTTCTCACACGGCACAGCACACAGCTCCCAACTTACAGCTCCCAGCTCCAGCACAGTTCATCTCCAGCACCCCATCCTCAACACTCCCCACCCCACACTGTATACTCTCAATCCATCACTTCTCATCAGCTAAACCAGCTGCACACCTCCAGCTCTTGTATACCTTAGTTTTAAACCCATTGAAGGTGAGAGCATAGTGAAAAGTCCATCGCAATCCTGTTTTAAAATGTGCCACTTTAGAATCAGCTTGTTTCCCCTCTTCGTGGGTCAGCAAGGGGGTCAGTAAGGTGTGGAATGGATTGGATTGGAATGTGTGTCCCTGGAGAAGTGCAGAATCCCTGGCCTCTGTTCTGAGAGTGCGATCTGCTCGTTTTATTATTTATTATTATTTTGTTTATTTAGCAGACGCCTTTATCCAAGGCGACTTACAGAGACTAGTGTGTGTGAACTATGCATCAGCTGCAGAGTCACTTACAATTACGTCTCACCCGAAAGACGGAGCACAAGGAGGTTAAGTGACTTGCTCAGGGTCACACAATGAGTCAGTGGCTGAGGTGGGATTTGAACCGGGGACCTCCTGGTTACAAGGCCTTTTCTTTAACCACTGGACCGCACAGCCTCCTTTTATTAACCTGGTTTTATCACAATTTGGAGCTGCACTGCTGGAGGAGTGCTTGGAGAGGCTGAAGAAGTTGTTTTCAGATAACCAGTTCCCTGACACTGAGCCACTTTCTCTAATCTGCTGGTCTCCCCCCGCAGTGCATCAATACTGTGATGAACCAGGACATGTGCTGAGGTTTGGGACCTGATCTAGTGTGTCTCTAAACAGCGCTGATGAAAAGACCTTCAGCGAGGGAGGCTGGGTGTGGATGACGCTGCACAAGCCACCGCTCCCTCAAAGATCAGGGTCCTTCAATGGAGGATTCTGTACACCATGTAGAGTACAAATCCAAGGAGGATATGAGGAGGTTGTATAATGCAGTGGTGAGACCGCACTTACAGGACTGGGTCCAAGTCTGGTCAGCACAGTACCAAAGGGACACTGTGGCCCTGGAGAAATCCCTAGAGCTATCATCGATGGGCACTACCACTTAAATATATATATATATATATATATATATATATATAACTAGCTTTGCATGTTTCATAAGGTACTTCGTTTCTTGTGGTAAAGCCCTTTGTATCAGATCAAGGTCCAGGACTTTACCACTGTTTGTGTTTGTGTGGGTGCGTCAATAACAAGTCTAGTCATCAAGCTGCTTTTAAGCACATTTTGTTCAAAAACAAACAAAACAGAGACTTCTAAATAAACAGTTTAATCAAAACCTGTGTCTGAACTAAATTTTAACAAAACACTAAACTATCTGTCCGGGCGGCTGAGTCGTTTACCGGTACACACACCTGGTTTCCATAACCAGTATTTGTAAAGATAGTTTTTACCTTCCAGCTCGCTCTTTCTTTCTTTCTTTCTTTCTTTCTTTCTTTCTTGGGTAGGGGTGGCCTAAGTCCAACTTAGCATTTCAAATCAGTTACAGTATTCTAAAACGAACACCGATGTTTATCCTTATATTAATGAGTACATTTGAAATCGCAGCATACTTAAATCAGAACACGTGACAGGGGAAAAAAACAACATTTCGGTTCCATTTCCTCAATGATCATTCTTTACTATCTGTGACGTGTCTGCACTTCCATGCGCCTCAGCTTTAAATGCTGCACTGCCATCTACTGGCACCCCATAGAATAGACCCGCCATTGCAAGTGAAGGAATATACAGTATTTAGGGCTTCTGGTTTTCGGTTTTAAACGATAAAACCTGATAAAACACCCGATACAAAAAAATGAAACCGATGGATAGCCAATAAACACCGGAAAACACCATAAAAACTGTGGAAATGGTTAATCTATTCATGATGACTTTACCCTTTTTCCATTACAAAATAAAACCTTCTACAAAAATAATAATAAATACATGTCCCGCCTTCCTGACTTGCATCCATCATTGATTTGTTCGGAATACTTTAAACCCGCCCCAACTACTGAGTGACAGCACATTCCTGCATTTCTATTGGAGACTCTGCTTGCGAGATTTAAAATAAGATTACAATCAGGATGGAGGCTTGTTAGCGGGATTTCAAGGTGTATTACAGTTAAGAAACGGAAGATTTAAAACAGAATTATGGCGAAATGTACAAAAATACCTCCAGACAAAAACCCCAGAAGAATGTGCGACCATAGGGATTTCGTTGTGGAAGACAGCAAAGGAAAGAAGGGGCATCTTAAGAGTGCAAGTACTGTCGAGTTACTACTATACATATTGTGACAGAAAAAGAAAAAAATAAACGCTCAAGCATTTAGGAAAGTAACTGAAAACACTAATTTCATACAGTATATCAAAAACGAAATCCCCCCCAAAAAACGATTTGCATAAAATTCGAAAATAGCTCAAAATAAGCACCGAAAAATACAATTAAGCCCAAAATATATCGTTCATACAACATTCATTATGTATTTAAGATAATGTCTGAATAAATTAAATATATTTCTACATTTACTTCTTAACAGACACCCTTAGCCAGGGCCACTTACAATTGTTACAAGATATCACATTATTTTTTACCACAGCAGTGTTCCCCGCCTGGGATCTAACCCACGACCCGCCAGTCAAGAGTCCAGATCCCTAACCACTACTCCACACTGCTGCATAGCCAATGTTTAATTTTGATATTTAAACACAGTAGCCTATATACTCGACATATTTCTCAATATGGGAATTAGTAACTGGCCAGTTCACAGCTATGGCGATCTTTATTATTGTATTACTTGTATTGTAACACTTGAATGTATTTGTATTTGCTTGCGATTGTAAGTCGCCCTGGATAAGGGCGTCTGCTAAGAAATAAATAATAATAATAATAATCTTTGCCCAAGCTTTATTTGCTCATTAACAGTAACAGCATTATGATTTTACATTTATGTAATGTAATGTTTGTTTACTTCTCGGTTTCAAAGAATATGAGTAATATTTCCCCTTATAGACAACAATGTCTATAACTATGTCAATTAAGTATCGAATAGTATTTTTAAATCAAAGAAAATAACTGAAAAATACGCATGCCGTATTTTTAATACTTGTTCCCATTTCTACCGGCAAACAAATACAGAAACATTTAATTGTGTTCGAGCCATTTTATATCACTTTAGACTTACTGTTCAAGTACAGCTCAAAGTCAAGCTTCAAGTCAAGTCTTTGATATTGCAACCCTTTCTCAAGCCAGACTTACCCCAGCCCGACAGTAGTTATACGCTATTGCAGATATCACCATGTTAATTTTTAACCAATGTGAATACAGCATTTGGTTTTGACAGGTGCCCTTAGCCAATCAGGATCGACCAGAAGTCCCGGCTCCTAGTTCCTGACACGTGTTTGTAGGCTTTAAGCAATTCCGGAAGTCCCACCCCTTCCATCCTGTCACATGTTTGTAGTTTTAATGTAAATATGGAAATCCCACCTCCCATCCTGTCACGTGTTTGTAGTCTTTAAGGCACTTTTGGAAACCATGTTCCATGATTGTAGTTTATCACAGTAAAATGGGGGATTAAACAAAGGTTTGGGGTATTATTTTTTAATTTGTATTATATGTGTTATTTCAGAAAAATAAATGGATCAGTGAAATGGGGAAATATATATAATTAAAAAATAAAATAAGCTTGGAAATGTTAAAACAGTTTGTTAAAATGTCTAAAGAGTTGACAAATAAAATAAGTTTTGAAAATAAAATGAGCACAAAAGTGTTAAAACAAGGTTACAACACTTGTATTTAAAAATGAAAAACAGTTTAAAAGCAGAGAAATGTGAATTGTTAAAACCTGCAGAGAACAGAGACGTGTGTTTGTTGAAAAAAAGACTAAAAACGTGTTAAACATTTAAAACACTTCTTAACCAACACATAAATAAATAAATAAACACAATAAAATATGAGAACCTGTATACATTAAGTCAACATTTTAAAAAACCTTATTGCATTATTTATTTTACACAACTTGAGACCCACGCATGTGTAAAGGCAACACAAGCACTTCTGAAATGTCCCTACAAAGTGTCTTGAGTTTAAAACATTAAAAACCCCAATATAAAAAAGAATACAAACCTTGACTATCGGCTGCCATTATGCTAGACTTGTTCCAATGTATTTGCTTAAAGAAAAAACTTTTTTAGAATAAAACCTTAAATGTGTCTGTGTTTGTCTGTGTCTGAGGAAAAGAGAACACTGTTGTACACTAAACTGTGCCTCGCATGGAGCTAAGGGGTGTTGCTCGAAGATAAGAAACTAGGGGCCCCTGCACTGGCTAACAGCATCGCTGGTCATGTGCTAAGGGTGTTGCTGGTCATGTGCTCACGGTGTTGCTGGTCATCTGCTCAGGGTGTTGCTGGTCATCTGCTCACGGTGTCGATGGTCATGTGCTCAGGGTGTTGCTAGTCATGTGCTCAGGATGTTGCTGGTCATGTGCTCAGGGTGTTGCTGGTCATGTGCTCATGGTTTCGCTGGTCATGTGCTCATGGTGTTGCTGGTCATGTGCTCAGGGTGTTGCTGGTCATGTGCTCAGGGTGTTGCTGGTCATGTGCTCATGGTGTCGCTGGTCATGTGCTCAGGGTGTTGCTGGTCATCTGCTCAGGGTGTTGCTGGTCATGTGCTCAGGGTGTCGCTGGTCATGTGCTCATGGTGTCGCTGGTCATGTGCTCATGGTTTCGCTGGTCATGTGCTCAGGGTGTTGCTGGTCATCTGCTCAGGGTGTTGCTGGTCATCTGCTCAGGGTGTTGCTGGTCATGTGCTCAGGGTGTTGCTGGTCATGTGCTCAGGGTGTCGCTGGTCATGTGCTCACGGTGTTGCTGGTCATGTGCTCACGGTGTTGCTGGTCATGTGCTCAGGGTGTTGCTGGTCATGTGCTCAGGGTGTTGCTGGTCATGTGCTCAGGGTGTTGCTGGTCATCTGCTCAGGGTGTTGCTGGTCATGTGCTCAGGGTGTCGCTGGTCATGTGCTCAGGGTGTCGCTGGTCATGTGCTCAGGGTGTCGCTGGTCATGTGCTCAGGGTGTTGCTGGTCATGTGCTCACAGTGTTGCTGGTCATGTGCTCAGGGTGTTGCTGGTCATGTGCTCAGGGTGTTGCTGGTCGCTCAGTTTAGAAGATAAGAAACGGTCCAGAACCAATGGCGAATCATTGCAGTAAATGGTAAAAAAAAAGGTTGCAATGCAGTTACTTAAAAATGAAAAAACAATTTAAAAGGGGAGAAATGTGAATTGCTAACACGTGTAGAGGCTACATGTCCAGAGCTATATTGCCCCAACACAGAAGGAAGCGACACAGGATGGCTTTAAACAGAGAAGAGTGTATGTTAAGAAAAGAAAAAGTGTTTTAAAATGAACAAGGATCAGATGCTGTACAGATCTAAACACACCTATACAGAAGTAAAGCGACACAGGCTGGTCTTAAACAGAGAAGCGAGTCTGTTGAAAAAAGACAAGATGTTTAAAATAAGGAACAACCTGTTTAAGAAATGTACATACTTAACACAACACATATAAATGAATAGATAAATAAATAAATAAACAAAATAAAATAATAATAATGTGACACCCTGTATACATTGTTAACATTTTAAAAACCTTATTGCATTATTTATCCACAGCTGGATGTACAAGCACATGTAAAACAGCACGGTCACCTTCTGAAATGTCCGTACCAAGTGTCTTGAGTTTAAAACATTAAAATGTCCATTAAAAATAAAAAAAATACAAACCTTGACTATCGGCTGCCGCTGTTAGACTTACAAGGCATTTACTTAAACTGAAGAAAAAACAAACAGTTTTAAAATAAACCGCTACAAACCTTTTCAGTGTCAGTGCTTGTCTTACTGAATTGCGTGTGTGGCTGGCAGTTCCTCCAGTGTGCTCAGGGCATTGTGGGAGTGTCATCACCCTTCCTGTCACGTGTTTGTAGTTTTTCCTCAGTTCAGGGACATGTGTGTAGTTTTAAAGCAACAGTTTTAAAGATTGTAGTTTCAAGTCAATTTTGATCTTAAGAAAATGAGTTGTTATAGGGCAGCAGTGTGGAGTAGTGGTTAGGGCTTTGGACTCTTGACCGGAGGGTTGTGGGTTCAATCCCCAGTGGGGGACACTGCTGCTGTACCCTTGAGCAAGGTACTTTACCTAGATTGCTCCAGTAAAAACCCAACTGTATAAATGGGTAATTGTATGTAAAAATAATGTGATATCTGTATAATGTGAAATAATGTATAATGTGATATCTTGTAACAATTGTAAGTCGCCCTGGATAAGGGCGTCTGCTAAGAAATAAATAATAATAATAATATAGTAAAATGGTAAACAAAAAGAATAGAGTTGTTGTTGTTGTATTTATTAATTTATACAATATTGGGATTTGGTCGTGAATCACTTATGATTGTAACTTATTTTTAGATGAAATTACATCTCTAAAAACAGCCTAGAAAGGGTTGAAATGCGATGGTAATACATTATATTTCTTAGTTTATAAACTGTAAACTGCACCATACAGCTTACTTGGCTGTGGCCCAATGCCCCTGGTAGCTAAAAGTGCTTCTCCTATCATTGTTAGAGCCAACAAGAAATAAAAGGGTTCAATTTGCCAGTGAATATGTGTGTTCTGTCTACTGCATGTATTTTCTTCTTAAATATAATGAGCATCAGATACAATTTGATCATGTAAATTAAGCACATTATACTATGGAGGTGACATTGGTACCTAGTTTCTCTATTTTATTTCAGTCGTGTTATAATTCCCCTGGTAAACAATGAAACGGTGGTACTACCTCCCAGCTGAGGGAGATATTTATTTTCCTTCATTTCAGTGCCTTCAAACTTTAGCTTTTTATTTTCAGGATCTTTGAGGAGGAGCCCCTCTGTCAAAGAGTCTGCATACTGTATCGTGAAGAATGTGGTTATCAAGTGACTGCATTACACTCCAGATAGGACGGGTGTAAGTTACATAACCATGAGAGATGACAAGTTAATGAAGAGCCCCTCACCCCCTTGATTTTACACACTCTGTTTTAACAAGTCAATTTGTAAACAGAAAAAAATCCTTAAAGTGAGTCCAGGACACCTTCACAAATTATTCTTTGCAAAGAAAAGGCTTAACATCTGTGTAAAGTATTTGGTTGTGTTTATATATATATAGTGTTTTTTTTATTATTATTTATTTATTTATTTTATTTTGGATACATGAGTGTTTGTAGAAAAAATATAGGCATACAAAATGTAAAATATGTGCTCACACACCCTGAACTAAGTTTGTGTTGCATATAAATAACAAAAAGCAGTGGATCCATCCTGTAACGTGTAAGCACAATACAAGTGAACAGTTTCACAGGATGTGGCTGTATGGGTTATGGGGCCCAACTAGCATCTCTAAAGTTTAGCTATTTTCATCTTGGCTAAAATAACAAACTCTTGAACACTGTAGCTTGGAAGAATATAACTAATACACACACACACACACACAAAACACCTACACACTCACACACACACATACACACACACATTAGACTCAAAACAATTAATTGATTGCTCGCAGTAGATGTTGATCACATTTTTTTAAAATCTTTTCAGATTACTAAGTGAAATACAATGAAAGCACTTGGAACAAACTGCCTATGCCATGCCATGGTCAATGGTCACTTAACCCGGTTCTGTTGCAGTCAAAATGCGAAAACACCCCTGATGAGATTGTATTTAAGAATGGAAGCCAGAAACAGACCCAGCATTCATCATTCCCTACCTAGCTACCAAGTTCATTTGTATAGGGGTTCATAACAACTGCATTCTGCATGGTCCTGCATGGTGTGAAAAAGCCTCATCGCTGCAGGCCTGGCACCGTGGCTCTGAGGGAGATCCGCCACTACCAGAAATCCACGAGCTGCTCATCTGCAAGCTGCCTTTCCAACGGCTTGTCAGAGAAATCACACAGGATTTCAAGATCGACCTGCGCTTACAAAGCTCCGCTGTCATGGCGCTGCAGGAGGCTAGCGAGGCTTACCTGGTCGGACTCTTTGAGGACACCAACCTGTGTGCCATTCACACCAAGAGAGTCACCATCATGCCCAAAGATATCCAGCTGGCACGCTGCATCCTCGGGGAGTGTGATTAAGCTGTAACCCCCTTAAAGAACTTGTTCTAAAACCAAAGGCTCTTTTAAGAGCCAACCAAGTTCTATGAAAGATGGTTTTCCATTTTAAAAATCATTACGTTCAATTTTAGAATTGAATACTAAGCTTTTCAAATGCAATGTTTTAATTGTGGCCTCTCTCTCTCTCTCTCTCTCTCTCTCTCTCTCTCTCTCTCTCTTTCTCTCTCTCTCTCTCTCTCTCTATATATATATATATATCCTTTTTCATTAGTCACAAGATACTGTGCTGCAAAAGGTCAGATAAGTGCATGCGGGTTACACGACTCTATGCTTCTTTCAAAAGAAATTAATTCATGATGCATCATGGGTGTCTAAACCCGTTTTTCTTTCCCAACATATAGTAAATAAATATGGGTGTCTACTGTCCTCACAGGTGCTCGAAAACATGTATATATATATATATATATATATATATATATATATATATATATATATATATATATATATATTGTACACTGGTATACTTAAATAAAAAGTGTATTAGTTCCCCACTCTGAGTCTACACTTTGACCCTCTGCATTATTTATTAGTAAAAAAAAAAAAAAAAAACATCTAGTGAGTTTTTAGCAGATTTGTATTCAGAAGTCTTCCATATTTGCAGAGGGGGGCGGGGGCAGGAAGTGATGTTATTTCTAAAACCACTTCCTCATTTCAGAATGTGACCCAGAGCCAGAAGCATATTTATAGTTACAGGCAAGAAAGTTGCCCTTCAGTATTTGTCAGTAGGCAGATATACATGTCATATAGGGGAAATTGTAAATATATATATATATGTATATATATATATATATATATATATATATATATATATATATATATATATATATATAACTATAATTTTAATTCACTGTAAATTAGAAGGTAAATGACAATAAAACTTAAAAATCTCACTTTACAAAATGTCCATAAATTTGAAGTTTATAAAACAATTAAAAAATGAAGGAAAATAACAGTTGTTTTTTTTTACTTTAATGCTGTTGTATTCAATAGCACAGCAAACCGTGACACCAATATGATAATACAATAACACTTTACAAAATTACTGTTCATATGAAGGGCAAATAGCCATAAAAAGGTTAAGGTAAAATATATTTTAAAATACAATACACATGCATTCTCTTATATGGCATGCCAAGGCATCTCAGAGCGCTGTACAAAACTAAACACAAGACACGTGTAAAAAACAGGTCCAGTTCCAATCCCATAAAATATATTGAAAATCTCCATCTAGAGCAGTGAGTTTAATCTTTTTAACTCAATGACCCACCAGTAAACATAAAAAATAATGCGACACACTATAAATTTTACTGATGATAAAATGTTACTCGAGAAATTTGCTTTTTTTTCTTTTCAACACAATCCGAAGTCTGTGCAACAGCAGACTGACCGGAACATGAATAATAATAATAATAATAATAATAATAATAATAATAATAATAATAATAATAATAATAATAATAACAGTTGTGATTCAGAGCAACAGGATCATTTCAGATCCTAAGGCAGGGTCTAGGGTTGCTAAGAAATGTAAGTATTATATGGTAATAATAATTGTTAAATGTAATCTTCTCAAAGCCCTTCTCGACCCACCTGAGCATGCTTCACGACCCGCAGGTTGAAAACCACGGCTTTATAGGATAAAGCCTCTATGGATAATGTGTGTATGTATATTGAAAATATCACTCAACTTCGGTCTTATTTTTACTAAAATAATTCTAAACCCAGCCAAAGCTTCCAGAACACTCAGTACATTTCTAACACTGTGTTACAAACATTTAAAACATGTTACAAAACCTCTGTAAATTGTGAAGGTTAAAAACTTTAATGTTAAATCACTGTAAACCTGACGGTATACAATCATAAAATAACACCTTACAAAATGACTCTAAATTTAAAGGTAAATAACCATTAAAAAATGAAGGAAAAATAATACTATATGTTTCTTGTTTTACTTTAATGCAGTGGCATTCTATAGCTTAGCAAAGCCTTATTTATCATGTTTTGGTTCGCTGCCTTTGAGCAAATCTGTCAAAGCTGATTTTCTTTGATTTTTTTAACAAACTCTTTCAGTATTATATCTATATCACCCCTCGCGATTATTTCTGTACCGGCCTCAATGTAAAACAATTCCACCTTGTTACTGTCTGCTAACTGAAATCCATATAGATATCATCTTCAGCTCCCCCCTTATTGCCCTGATTGAAACCAAAGTTGTCATACTGTGGTTCGCTTATCTCTTCATAGTCCAGGTCATCTGTGACTTCTTTACCATCCACAGCTCTCATCTCTTCATAGTCCTGGTCAACTGTATCTTCCTTGAAAAACTCAGTGTTCGCATAGACCTCATCAGCATCCTCAGAGTGCAGGTTACCAGCGCCTTTGGAAACGTATGAATTCATCCTGACTGTAAAGAAGCACATGGAACAACAGCATCAACACACACAAAAACACAGTACCCATAAACAATGACTTCACATAATCACATAACAAACACACAGCATCGGACAGGTTAAAACCATGCATTCATCTGATTACTGCCAAATGCAATTCAAAATGTCTATCGTCTAAAAGGGTTATTTATAAATAGACTGTTTTTAATATATATATATATATATATATATATATATATATATATATATATATATATATATATATATATATATATATAATGTGTGTATATATATACATATATATAAACGTTGGGCAGCTGGCTCTTTGAGCTAATATATATATATATATACAGCTCTGGAAAAAATTAAGAGACCACTGCAAAATTATCAGTTTCTCTGGTTTTACTATTTATAGGTATGTGTTTGGGTAAAATGAACATTTTTGTTTTATTCTATAAACTACTGACAACATTTCTCCCAAATTCCAAATAAAAATATTGTCATTTAGAGCATTTATTTGCAGAAAATGACAACTGGTCAAAATAACAAAAAAAGATGCAGTGTTGTCAGACCTCGAATAATGCAAAGAAAATAAGTTCATATTCATTTTTAAACAACACAATACTAATGTTTTAACTTAGGAAGAGTTCAGAAATCAATATTTGGTGGAATAACCCTGATTTTCAAGCACAGCTTTCATGCGTCTTGGCATGCTCTCCACCAGTCTTTCACATTGATGTTGGGTGACTTTATGCCACTCCTGGCGCAAAAATTCAAGCAGCTCGGCTTTGTTTGATGGCTTGTGACCATCCATCTTCCTCTTGATCACATTCCAGAGGTTTTCAATGGGGTTCAGGTCTGGAGATTGGGCTGGCCATGACAGGGTCTTGATCTGGTGGTCCTCCATCCACACCTTGATTAACCTGGCTGTGTGGCATGGAGCATTGTCCTGCTGGGAAAACCAATCCTCAGAGTTGGGGAACATTGTCAGAGCAGAAGGAAGCAAGTTTTCTTCCAGGACAACCTTGTACTTGGCTTGATTCATGCGTCCTTCACAAAGACAAATCTGCCCGATTCCAGCCTAGCTGAAGCACCCCCAGATGAGTCCAATTTTCAGCTTTGCCCAACACCTGGTCATCTAATGGTTAGACGGAGACCTGGAGAGGCCTACAAGCCACAGTGTCTCGCACCCACTGTGAAATGTGGTGGAGGATCGGTGATGATCTGGGGGTGCTTCAGCAAGGCTGGAATCGGGCAGCTTTGGCATGAATCAAGCCAAGTACAAGGTTGTCCTGGAAAAAAACTTGCTTCCTTCTGCTCTGACAATGTTCCCCAACTCTGAGGATTGGTTTTTCCAGCAGGACAATGCTCCATGCCACACAGCCAGGTCAATCAAGGTGTGGATAGAGGACCACCAGATCAAGACCCTGTCATGGCCAGCCCAATCTCCAGACCTGAACCCCATTGAAAACCTCTGGAATGTGATCAAGAGGAAGATGGATAGTCAGAAGCCATCAAACAAAGCCGAGCTGCTTGAATTTTTGCGCCAGGAGTGGCATAAAGTCACCCAACATCATTGTGAAAGACTGGTGGAGAGCATGCCAAGACGCATGAAAGCTGTGCTTGAAAATCAGGGTTATTCCACCAAATATTGATTTCTGAACTCTTCCTAAGTTAAAACATTAGTATTGTGTTGTTTAAAAATGAATATGAACTTATTTTCTTTGCATTATTCGAGGTCTGACAACACTGCATCTTTTTTGTTATTTTGACCAGTTGTCATTTTCTGCAAATAAATGCTCTAAATGACAATATTTTTATTTGGAATTTGGGAGAAATGTTGTCAGTAGTTTATAGAATAAAACAAAAATGTTCATTTTACCCAAACACATACCTATAAATAGTAAAACCAGAGAAACTGATAATTTTGCAGTGGTCTCTTAATTTTTTCCAGAGCTGTATATATATATATATATATATATATATATATATATATATATATATATATATATATATATTATAAAATTGGAATCGGCAATTATTTTATTTCTGTTTTCTCCTAATTTGAAATGTCCAATTGTTTTAAAGACCCTGTCTCACCGCTGCGACCCCCGCTGTGACTCAGGAGAGAAGACAAGTGCACTCAAGCATCCTGTATTTTTGTTTACGACTGTAAGTCGCCCTGGATAAGGGCTTCTGCGAAGAAATAAATAATAATAATAATAATCCCCCAAAACGTGTGCTATCAAGCTGCCCACATCCTTTCACATTGCAAGCCCACAGTGAAGCCAACCAGACCTGACGCGTCGGAGGTCAACCACAGATCCAGTTACAACACCGCTGGCTTGCAGGAGTCGCTGGTGAGCAGTGAGACAGGGATTAACCTCTTGAGCCCTCCCCACCCGGACAGTACTTGGCCAATTGTGACCGCCCCATGGGAGCTCCTGGCCATGGTTTGAGGACCATGACAGAGAATTCTTTCATGGACACCCCCATGATTTCAATCCAATTGTTTGTGTTGAACTTGAACCACTGTCATAACGATCCTTTGACCACCAACATGAACATCAGTGACTGAATTGATCCCTAGAGACACTGGGTCCTAAGAAAGTTGCCTGGCAGTGAATGTGATCAAACTGAAGGCGCAGAGATGCCGGCTCCCTCTGCTGTCGCTCACCTGCAGCGCTCCTCACTTCCTTTCTGCTGTCTGTCCTTCTCTTTTTACATCTCAGGAGTATGAGAAATACTGAGAGCAGCAGCACTGCAGCAGCAATGACAGCAAACACGACTGGAATCAGGACTGACACTGAAATACAACACAGTGACAGATCAGAGATGCTGATAATGAAATACAACACAGTGACAGATCAGAGATACTGACACTGAAATACAACACAGTGACAGATCAGAGATACTGACACTGAAATACAACACAGTGACAGATCAGAGATACTGACAATGAAATACAACACAGTGACAGATCAGAGATACCGACACTGAAATACAGCACAGTGACAGATCAGAGATACTGACACTGAAATACAACACAGTGACAGATCACAGATACTGACACTGAAATTCAGCACAGTGACAGATCAGAGATACTGACACTGAAATACAGCACAGTGACAGATCAGAGATACTGACAATGAAATACAGCACAGTGACAAATCAGAGATACTGACACTGAAATACAACACAGTGACAGATCAGAGATACTGACACTGAAATACAACACAGTGACAGATCAGAGATACTGACACTGAAATACAACACAGTGACAGATCAGAGATACTGACAATGAAATACAACACAGTGACAGATCAGAGATACCGACACTGAAATACAGCACAGTGACAGATCACAGATACTGACACTGAAATACAGCACAGTGACAGATCAGAGATACCGACACTGAAATACAGCACAGTGACAGATCACAGATACTGACACTGAAATTCAGCACAGTGACAGATCAGAGATACCGACACTGAAATACAGCACAGTGACAGATCAGAGATACTGACACTGAAATACAGCACAGTGACAAATCAGAGATACTGACACTGAAATTCAGGACAGTGGCAGATCAGAGATACCAACACTGAAATACAGCACAGTGACAGATCACAGATACTGACACTGAAATACAGCACAGTGACAGATCAGAGATACTGACACTGAAATTCAGGACAGTGACGGTTCATAGTTATATCAGGCAAACTAATGAATCAACAACATCAGAAACGGATAAACACATTTCGTGCTCCACAGAAGATGATTTGTTTTCTGCTTACCTGTGACTGTGACTGTGACGTGGAGCATCTCGCTCAGCTGGGATTCAAACACTCTCCCCGATACCCGGGTCTGATACTGACAGGAGTAATTCCCCTCATGTGTGGAGTCTGCAGCAGGGAAGCTGAAGAGGGCAGACTGGTTGATGGTTGGTGCTGCTCTGTTCCATCTCTCATTGAAGCCTGCAGAGACTCTGAAGAGGAGGAAGGTGCTCTCTGTGTAGCGTTCTGTAGAGCTGCAAGTGATTTCAAAACTGTATCCTCTCTCAACAGCACCGCCAGCCGGACTCAGAGAGATGTGCGGCTGCTTCAGAAACACTGGAAAAGAAGAGGAACATTCAACAATCAGCAGTGTGGAGTGCTGGGTAGGGCTCTGGACTCCTGACCGGTGGATTGTGGGTTCAATCCCAGATGGGGGATATTGCTGCTGTACCTTTGAGCAAAGAACTTTACCTAGATTGCTTCAATAAAAAAAGTCACTACAGCTGGATAAAAAAGCACTGTCCTGAGAGAGGGTTCTGCTGGTGTAGCCAATAAAGATCCCGATGGTGTGATCATTGGTTACCAACAGGCAGTGTCAGCAGCAGTATAGCTAATAGAAGTCCACTCACCCACTGTGATGTGTACAGGGTCACTGCGAGGGGAGCTGAAGGTCTCACTTCTCCCCTGTACTTTATACACACAGCTGTAGCTGCCTTGCTTTGACTCGGAGAGGTCGGACAGAATGAAAGTCATGCTGGTCTGTAAAGATCCAACTCTTTGTTTTGTGATGTAGTTTCCAGAACCGCTTCTGTACAGATAGAAATCAGTGCTGGTGTGCAGTCTGGAGGGGCCAGTGCATGTGATGCTGGCTTCTTCACCAGGTAAAAATGAAGGGTAACTGGACAGCAAGGAGGCTGAAGGCTTTGTCATCGATCCTGAGCGAAACACAGCACTTTAACAGGTTAAAAACATTCTTTTCATCTTGAATACACTTTTTAATCTATGTACTCACATCAATGGTCTCCAGCCCTGGTCCTGGAGAGCCTCTATCATTTCTAATACAGTGTGTCTCCAGCCCTGATCCTGGAGAGTCCCTATCATTTCTAAAACAGTGTGTCTCCAGTCCTGGTCCTGGTCCTGGAGAGCCCCTATCATTTCTAATACAGTGTGTCTCCAGATCTGGTCCTGGAGAGACCATATACAACAGGTTTTCTAGGTCATCAGTATCTAAACACATTGAACAATTTCATAGGTATCAACTAAACAGGTGTCTACACACAGCTGCCCAAGCGTCTGTCTTCTTTTACATTTTCAAACTACTGTATGTTTGCCAAAACATGAAGAAAACCAAAGAGCATGTGTGATCCTTGTATATGTGAAATACAAATTGGAAATAAGCTAATTTAAGAGCAGATTATGAAACATCTTTGTTCTGAACAGAGTTGTGTGTTCATTGGTTACCAACAGATTCAAGAGAAGGACATTGTCAAGCAGTATAAATCCACTCACCCACTGTGATGTGTACAGGGTTACTGCGAGGGGAGCTGAAAGTCTCATTTCTCCCCTGTACTTTATACACACAGCTGTAGCTGCCTTGCTTTGACTCAGAGAGGTCAGACAGAATGAAAGTCACACTGGTCTGTGAAGGTGCAGCTCTCTGTGTTGTGATGTAGTTTCCAGAACCGCTTCTGTACAGATAGAAATCAGTGCTGGTGTGCAGTCTGGAGGGGCCAGTGCATGTGATGCTGGCCTCTTCACCAGGTAGAAATGAATGGTAACTGGACAGCAAGGAGGCTGAAGGCTTTGTCATCGAACCTGAGCGAAACACAGCACTTTAGCAGGTTAAAAACATTCTTTTCATCCTGAATACACTTTTTAATCTATGTACTCACACCAATGGTCTCCAACCCTGGTCCTGGAGAGCCCCTATCATTTCTAATACAGTGTGTCTCCAGCCCTGGTCCTGGAGAGCCCCTATCATTTCTAATACAGTGTGTCTCCAGCCCTGGTCCTGGAGAGCCCCTATCATTTCTAATACAGTGTGTCTCCAGCCCTGGTCCTGGAGAGCCCCTATCATTTCTAATACAGTGTGTCTCCAGCCCTGGTCCTGGAGAGCCTCTATCATTTCTAATACAGTGTGTCTCCAGCCCTGGTCCTGGTCCTGGACAGCCCCTATCATTTCTAATACAATGTGTCTCCAGTCCTGGTCCTGGTCCTGGAGAGTCCCTATCATTTCTAATACAGTGTGTCTCCAGCCCTGGTCCTGGAGAGTCCCTATCATTTCTAATACAGTGTGTCTCCAGCCCTGGTCCTGGAGAGCCCCTATCATTTCTAATACAGTGTGTCTCCAGCCATGGTCCTGGTCCTGGAGAGTCCCTATCATTTCTAATACAATGTGTAACCAGTCCTGGTCCTGGTCCTGGAGAGTCCCTATCATTTCTAATACAGTGTGTCTCCAGCCCTGGTCCTGGAGAGTCCCTATCATTTCTAATACAGTGTGTCTCCAGCCCTGGTCCTGGAGAGACCCTATACAACAGGTTTTCTAGGTCATCAATATCTAAAAACATTGAACAATTTCATAGGTATCAACTAAACAGGTGTCTACACACAGCTGCCCAAGCGTCTGTCTTCTTTTACATTTTCAAACTACTGTATGTTTGCCAAAACATGAAGAAAACCAAAGAGCATGTGTGATCCTTGTATATGTGAAATACAAATTGGAAATAAGCTAATTTAAGAGCAGATTATGAAACATCTTTGTTCTGAACAGAGTTGTGTGTTCATTGGTTACCAACAGATTCAAGAGAAGGACATTGTCAAGCAGTATAAATCCACTCACCCACTGTGATGTGTACAGGGTTACTGCGAGGGGAGCTGAAAGTCTCATTTCTCCCCTGTACTTTATACACACAGCTGTAGCTGCCTTGCTTTGACTCAGAGAGGTCGGACAGAATGAAAGTCACACTGGTCTGTGAAGATACAGCTCTCTGTGTTGTGATGTAGTTTCCAGAACCGCTTCTGTACAGATAGAAATCAGTGCTGGTGTGCAGTCTGGAGGGGGCAGTGCATGTGATGCTGGCCTCTTCACCAGGTAGAAATGAAGGGTAACTGGGCAGCAAGGAGGCTGAAGGCTTTGTCATCGAACCTGAGCGAAACACAGCACTTTAGCAGGTTAAAAACATTCTTTTCATCCTAGATACAATGTTTAAGCTATGTCTGCCATTACTGTTAGTTCCTTAGCAAAAGATGTTAACAGCCTAGCAATACTGATTTGCCTTGTTTAGTCCAATCAACAATCAGTGTGGATTAGTGATTAGGGGGGGCTCTGGACTCTTGACTGGGGAGTCGTTGGTTCAATCCCAGGTGAGGGACACACTGCTGCTGTACCCTTGAGCTAGGTACTTTAACTAGATTGCTCCAGTAAAAACCCAACTGTATAAATGGGTAACTGTATGGAAAAATAATGTGATACCATCTTGCAAGAATTGTAAGTCGCCCTTGATAAGAGCATCTGCTAAGAAATAATTTTAATTGAGAATTGTGTGTGTGTGGGTGATTATATATATATATATATATTCACAGGCACCAAGTTTTGAAATTCTGGGGGGGGGGGGAGGGGCTGGATTAGAGAGAGACAATTACCTTCTTTATAGACATTCTTATATTGGTCAGCACCTTTGTGAAGATTTAAGCATTGCAGTGCACAACAGGATTTTTGTTTTGTTTATGTTTTGATTATATATATATATATATATATATATATATATATATATATATATATATATATATAGTTATCACAGTATTCATCAATTTTATTGTGCTTTTAAGTTTGTTTTTTAAAGCAACTCAAAATGTCTGCTCATGGAGAGCAGATTTTATGCAGCAGAAGTCATGTGATCTTTCCTGGAAATGCAAAAATAAACCCCTAAACTATTCCACAGAAATGGTTCAACATGGTGGGTTGTTATTTCTAGCATTTAACATTTCTGTACAGGTACTTAGTATTTTCTAAGGTTCAACATTGACAATGAAGGTTAAAATTGCAGGTTATTCAAACAGCTGCAGCAACATGTGAGGACTGATAACTCCATTTTGAAAACACCCTGATAGTTGCTGTTTAAGTACTAGCAACTTCTGAAACCCCTGAGAGTTCACATAAACTGCTATAATGGAAATGTTATAATGATATGATAGTCATGATTGAAGAGGGGTATGGGTTAACCCTCTAAATCAGGGATGTCAGAATCCGGTCTTGGAGGGCCACTGCAGTGCCTGCTGGTTTTCATTCCAACTTCTGCTCTCAATCACTTAATTGATGTAATTATTATTTACTCAATTTGACATTTTTTAAAATGTTGTTTTGCAAGGAATTTTAGTTGATGATTTAAAATATGTCCTTGATTCAGATTAAATTTTATAATATTTGGGGGCCTGGATTAGGTATTAAATGTATCCAGCTATTAAATAATTAGACCAATTAAGTCAGTGAGGACTTCGGTGGAACAAAAAGCAGCTAACACAAACACTCCATAATGCTGATAACAGAGGTGAATACATTAATCACAGGGATCAAACATTTATTTACATGGGCAGTTAAGACTGTATTTCATTATCAGTTCACATGCACAGTCGAACCTGTCTCCTTTATGTTTATATGTACAGTTAAACATTTCTCTTCTAACAGTTTACAGCATTATTATTACTATTATTAGTATTATTACTATTATTATTATTTATGATTAAGATTGAACCCACAAGCATCCAGAGCCCTTACCACTACTCCACACTGCTGCCAGTTTGTGTAGAGCTAAGATGCTCTCTTTTCTCAGTATACATGCATTTTTAAGCTTTTCTGTTAGTGTGTAATTTTTTGTGCAGCTATAGGATCCCAAGGCTGTAATATGTTATTCCTCTGAACTATAAGAATTATAAATTGAGATAACTGAGTTCAAAATAACACACAAGCCCAACAGCAATTAAGAGGCCCAGGAATGAACAAATAATTAAAATACACAGGGCAGAAAGTAAGGTGACTGCAATAGTCAGTGCTGGACGAGAAGTTTTTCATTCCAGGAATCAGGTCCCTCTGACTTTTGGAGTAGAAGTTAATTGTTTATAAAAAGCATTGTTTATGGACTGTTTTAAGTGATGTGCTATCAATGGTTGTTTAAGACCTTTTTTAAAAAATGACAATATTATTTAATTATTTAACCTGAAAAGAGTTCTTAAAGTTGCAGAAGAGATCCTGATATTGTGATGTTTTTTGAATAGAAACAAATAAATCTTTCTTACCTGAGCAAACCACTCCAGCAGCTTCACCATGGTAACAGTCACGTTTACCCCATCCTTGTGATCCACAGCTGTGCAGTGAGGTCTCTGATCCATTGCATGCCATATCATCCAGCCAGATTGTTCCATTCCCTTGGCTAAAGTGAGCACCTCCTGGAGCCAACACAGCGGAGCCACAGCCCAGCTCTCTGCACACAACCTGGGTGTCGTTCATGTCCCAGGAATCATCACACACTGTCCCCCACTGGCCATCATGAAGAACCTCAACTCTCCCAGAGCAGCAGCTGTTCCCACCCACCAGCCTGACAGAAACATTCTGCATTGCTGATAACAAAGGTCAATATATTAATCACAGGGATCAAACATTTATTTATATGGGCAGTTAAGCTTGAATTTCATTATCAGTTCACATGCACACTCAAGCCTCTCTCATCTATGTTTATATCTCTTCTATCAGTTTACAGCATTATTATTATTATTATTATTATTATTATTATTATTATTATTATTATTATTATTATTATTAATAATTACGATTATGATTGAACCCACAAGCATCCAGAGCCCTTACCACTACTCCACACTGCTGCCAGTATATGTAGAGCTGAGATTCTCTCTTTTCTCAGTATACATGCATTTTTAAGCTTTTCTGTTAGTGTGTAATTTTTTGTGCAGCTATAGGACCCCAAAGACAATATAAAACACTAATCCACTGTGTTTGAATTAAACAAAAAGTGATTAAAGTTTACTGATTGGCTGTAATATGTTATTCCTCTGAACTATATGAATTATAAATTGAGATATCGGAGTTAAGAAATAACACACAAGCAGAAAGTAAGGTGTCTGCAATAGTCAATGCTGGACGAGAAGTTTTTCATTACAGGAATCAGGTCCCTCTGACTTTTGGAATAGAAGTTAATTGTTTATAAAATGCTCTGTTCATGGACTGTTTTAAGTGATGTGTTATCAATGGTTGTTTAAGACCTTTGTCATCAATGACAATGTAATTTAATTATTTAACCTGAGAGAATGTTTATTAACACAAAAAAGGAATCCAACAAAAGAGTTCTTAAAGTTGCAGAAGAGATTCTGATATTGTGATGTTTTTTTTTTTTAATAGAAAAATAAATCTTTTCTACCTGAGCAAACCACTCCAGCATCTTCACCGTGGTTACAGTTATGTTTACCCCATCCTTGTGATCCACAGCTGTGCAGTGAGGTCTCTGATCCATTGCATGCCATATCATCCAGCCAGATTGTTCCTTTCCCTTGGCCAAAGTGAGCACTTCCTGGTGCCAACACAGCGGAGCCACAGCCCAGCTCTCTGCACACAACCTGGGCGTCGTTCGTGTCCCAGGAATCATCACACACTGTCCCCCACTGGCCATCATGAAGAACCTCAACTCTCCCAGAGCAGCAGCTGTTCCCACCCACCAGCCTGACAGAAACACCCTCTGAAAGAGAAGACATTGATAGGAGATCTGATTCTCAGCTCTTAAACTGTCAGACTTACCTTCAAACAGTGTCCCTCGTTGGACTTCAGTTAAACTGGACAGTTTGGATCCTGACTGCTAACTAACACTGAATCCCATCTGAGTGAATTAGTTTAATTGGAAACAAGGCAGACAGTTTATTTACATTCCTTACAGCAGGGCTACTCAACTCTTGCTCACGTGATCCATTCCAGTCCAGGTTTTCACTGCAGGCAGATTCTAAAATACAGTCAAACCTGTATTAAGAGACCACTCAAGGGACAGTCAAATAGTGGCCTCTTAGGTGGCCTCTCAAAAGAGGGCCCATAACTTATTAATGCCTTCCTATAATTCTGTTATGTTTAAAGATCTGGCGGTGGTGAGTGAGTGGTGAGTGAATACAGATGAGTGCAGTGCAGAGCGGATACAATGTCCAGAGCTTTATGGCAAACACCTGTAAATAATAATGTTGGAGTGATACAGCGGCATGTGGCGGAGTGTCCTGCCCCTATATATATATATATATATATATATGCACTGTTTTATTATTATTTGTATTATTGTTTGCGGTGCGGATAAAAGCGCTGCGTATTTGTTATTGTTTTATATTTTAAAAACCTTGTGAGGATGCGTAACTGATCAGCTACTGATTATTTAACTAGCTGACAGTCACGCATCCTTATAAACTCATTCAGACTATGGCTGAGGGGTAATAATTAATAGCTAGTTAACCCCACGGCCAGAATATAAAAAGCCTGCAGCGATCTGCGCAGGCAGGAGAGCGAGCAGAGGAGAGTACGGGAGATTGAACAGAGGAGAGTACGGGAGAGCGAGCAGAGGAGAGTACGGGAGATTGAGCAGAGGAGAGTACGGGAGAGCGAGCAGAGGAGAGTACGGGAGAGCGAGCAGAGGAGAGTACGGGAGATTGAGCAGAGGAGAGTACGGGAGAGCGAGCAGAGGAGAGTACGGGAGATTGAGCAGAGGAGAGTACGGGATAGCGAGCAGAGGAGAGTACGGGAGAGCGAGCAGAGGAGAGTACGGGAGAGCGAGCAGAAGAGAGTACGGGAGAGTACGGGAGAGCGAGCAGAGGAGAGTAAGGGAGATTGAGCAGAGGAGAGTACGGGAGAGCGAGCAGAGGAGAGTACGGGAGATTGAGCAGAGGAGAGTACGGGAGAGCGAGCAGAGGAGAGTACGGGAGAGCGAGCAGAGGAGAGTACGGGAGATTGAGCAGAGGAGAGTACGGGAGAGCGAGCAGAGGAGAGTACGGGAGATTGAGCAGAGGAGAGTACGGGATAGCGAGCAGAGGAGAGTACGGGAGAGCGAGCAGAGGAGAGTACGGGAGAGCGAGCAGAAGAGAGTACGGGAGAGTACGGGAGAGCGAGCAGAGGAGAGTAAGGGAGATTGAGCAGAGGAGAGTACGGGATAGCGAGCAGAGGAGAGTACGGGAGAGCGAGCAGAGGAGAGTACGGGAGAGCACGGGAGAGCAATTAGAGGAGAGTACGGGAGAGCGAGTAGAGGAGAGTACGGGACAGCACGGGAGAGCGAGCAGAGGAGAGTATGGGAGAGCATGGGAGAGCGAGCAGAGGAGAGTACGGGAGAGCACGGGAGAGCGAGCAGAGGAGAGTACGGGAGAGCACGGGAGACCGAGTAGAGGAGAGTATGGGAGAGTGTGCAGAGGAGAGTACGGGAGAGCGAGCAGAGGAGAGTACGGGAGTGCACGGGAGAGCGAGCAGAGGAGAGTACGTGAGAGCGAGTAGAGGAGAGTATGGGAGAGCACAGGAGAGCGAGCAGAGGAGAGTATGGGAGAGCGAGCAGAGGAGAGTACGGGAGAGCACGGGAGAGCGAGCAGAGGAGAGTATGGGAGAGCGAGCAGAGGAGAGTACGGGAGAGCAAGCAGAGGAGAGTACGGGAGAGCAAGCAGAGGAGAGTACGGGAGAGCACGGGGGAGCGAGCAGAGAAGAGTACGGGAGAGCACGGGAGAGCGAGCAGAGGAGAGTACAGGAGAGTACGGGAGAGCGAGCAGAGGAGAGTATGGGAGAGCGAGCAGAGGAGAGTATGGGAGAGCGAGCAGGGGAGAGTACAGGAGAGCATGGGAGAGCGAGCAGAGGAAAGTATGGGAGAGCACGGAAGAGCGAGCAGAGGAGAGTATGGGAGAGCACGGGAGAGCGAGCAGAGGAGAGTATGGGAGAGCGAGCAGAGGAGAGTATGGGAGAGCGAGCAGAGGAGAGTACAGGAGAGTATGGGAGAGCGAGCAGAGGAGAGTATGGGAGAGCACGGGAGAGCGAGCAAAGGAGAGTATGGGAGAGCACGGGAGAGCGAGCAGAGGAGAGTACGGGAGAGCAAGCAGAGGAGAGTACGGGAGAGCACGGGAGAGCGAGCAGAGGAGAGTACGGGAGAGCAAGCAGAGGAAAGTATGGGAGAGCACGGGAGAGCGAGCAGAGGAGAGTATGGGAGAGCACGGGAGAGCGAGCAGAGGAGAGTATGGGAGAGCGAGCAGAGGAGAATACGGAAGAGCAAGCAGAGGAGAGTACGGGAGAGCAAGCAGAGGAGAGTATGGGAGAGCGAGCAGAGGAGAGTACAGGAGAGCAAGCAGAGGAGAGTACGGGAGAGCACGGGGGAGCTAGCAGAGGAGAGTATGGGAGAGTGAGTAGAGGAGAGTACGGGAGAGCACGGGAGAGCGAGCAGAGGAGAGTATGGGAGAGCGAGCAGAGGAGAATACGGGAGAGCAAGCAGAGGAGAGTATGGTTGAGCAAGCAGAGGAGAGTACGGGAGAGCACGGGGGAGTGAGCAGAGGAGAGTATGGGAGAGCGAGCAGAGGAGAGTACGGGAGAGCGAGCAGAGGAGAGTACGGGAGAGCGAGTAGAGGAGAGTATGGGAGAGCACGTGAGAGCGAGCAGAGAAGAGTACGGGAGAGCACGGGAGAGCGAGCAGAGGAGAGTACAGGAGAGCACGGGAGAGCGAGCAGAGGAGAGTATGGGAGAGCGAGCAGAGGAGAGTACAGGAGAGCATGGGAGAGCGAGCAGAGGAAAGTATGGGAGAGCACGGAAGAGCGAGCAGAGGAAAGTATGGGAGAGCACGGAAGAGCTAGCAGAGGAGAGTACGGGAGAGCACGGGAGAGCGAGCAGAGGAGAGTACAGGAGAGTACGGGAGACCGAGCAGAGGAGAGTACAGGAGAGCACGGGAGAGCGAGCAGAGGAGAGTATGGGAGAGCGAGCAGAGGAGAGTACAGGAGAGCATGGGAGAGCGAGCAGAGGAAAGTATGGGAGAGCACGGGAGAGCGAGCAGAGGAAAGTATGGGAGAGCACGGAAGAGCGAGCAGAGGAGAGTATGGGAGAGCACGGGAGAGCGAGCAGAGGAGAGTACGGGAGAGCACGGGAGAGCGAGCAGAGGAGATTACGGGAGAGCACGGGAGACCGAGTAGAGGAGAGTATGGGAGAGTGTGCAGAGGAGAGTACGTGAGAGTATGGGAGAGCGAGCAGAGGAGAGTATGGGACAGCACGGGAGAGCGAGCAGAGGAGAGTATGGGAGAGCACGGGAGAGCGAGCAGAGGAGAGTACGGGAGAGCACGGGAGAGCGAGCAGAGGAGATTACGGGAGAGCACGGGAGACCGAGTAGAGGAGAGTATGGGAGAGTGTGCAGAGGAGAGTACAGGAGAGTACGGGAGAGCAAGCAGAGGAGAGTATGGGAGAGCGAGCAGAGGAGAGTACGGGAGAGCAAGCAGAGGAGAGTACGGGAGAGCACGGGAGAGCGAGCAGAGGAAAGTATGGGAAAGCACGGGAGAGCGAGCAGAGGAGAGTATGGGAGAGCGAGCAGAGGAGAGTACAGGAGAGCATGGGAGAGCGAGCAGAGGAAAGTATGGGAGAGCACGGAAGAGCGAGCAGAGGAGAGTATGGGAGAGCACGGGAGAGCGAGCAGAGGAGAGTATGGGAGAGCGAGCAGAGGAGAGTATGGGAGAGCGAGCAGAGGAGAATACGGGAGAGCAAGCAGAGGAGAGTACGGGAGAGCAAGCAGAGGAGAGTATGGGAGAGCACGGGGGAGCGAGCAGAGGAGAGTATGGGAGAGTGAGTAGAGGAGAGTACGGGAGAGCACGGGAGAGCGAGCAGAGGAGAGTATGGGAGAGCGAGCAGAGGAGAGTACGGGAGAGCAAGCAGAGGAGAGTACGGGAGAGCAAGCAGAAGAGAGTACGGGAGAGCACGGGGGAGCGAGCAGAGGAGAGTATGGGAGAGCGAGCAGAGGAGAGTATGGGAGAGCGAGCAGAGGAGAATACGGGAGAGCAAGCAGAGGAGAGTACGGGAGAGCAAGCAGAGGAGAGTATGGGAGAGCACGGAAGAGCGAGCAGAGGAGAGTATGGGAGAGCGAGCAGAGGAGAGTACGGGAGAGCAAGCAGAGGAGAGTACGGGAGAGCAAGCAGAGGAGAGTACGGGAGAGCAAGCAGAAGAGAGTACGGGAGAGCACGGGGGAGCGAGCAGAGGAGAGTATGGGAGAGCGAGCAGAGGAGAGTATGGGAGAGCGAGCAGAGGAGAATACGGGAGAGCAAGCAGAGGAGAGTACGGGAGAGCAAGCAGAGGAAAGTATGGGAGAGCACGGAAGAGCGAGCAGAGGAGAGTATGGGAGAGCACGGGAGAGCTAGCAGAGGAGAGTATGGGAGAGCGAGCAGAGGAGAGTATGGGAGAGCGAGCAGAGGAGAATACGGGAGAGCAAGCAGAGGAGAGTACGGGAGAGCAAGCAGAGGAGAGTATGGGAGAGCACGGGGGAGCGAGCAGAGGAGAGTATGGGAGAGTGAGTAGAGGAGAGTACGGGAGAGCACGGGAGAGCGAGCAGAGGAGAGTATGGGAGAGCGAGCAGAGGAGAGTACGGGAGAGCAAGCAGAGGAGAGTATGGGAGAGCAAGCAGAGGAGAGTACGGGAGAGCAAGCAGAGGAGAGTATGGGAGAGCAAGCAGAGGAGAGTACGGGAGAGCAAGCAGAGGAGAGTACGGGAGAGCAAGCAGAGGAGAGTACGGGAGAGTACGGGAGACTACGGGAGAGCGAGCAGAGGAGAGTACAGGAGAGCGAGCAAGTGAGCAATAGGAAAAAGATATAGAAACAACTGCTAAGATACTTATGTGTTTATTTGTTTGGCCAACTCGCCTTTTTGTTTAGTGTGTTTTGTTCCAATGTTTTGTTAGCGCTCAGTTTCACCACTGCCATTAATTGTTTGGTTTCTGTTTCTGGTCCGTGACGTCACCACTCACACGCCACTGCAAGCCACTTGGTCACACCCGGGTTTGACCCGTAACCAAAAGTCCAGTTTAACACACAACACTAAACACAAACACAGTTCTTAGTGATAGTGAATACGTGCAAGTGGTGTAATACAGTTCTCTGTGAAATGCAGGGGTGAAAGTGATGTCCGGGTTTATGCTGGCTTTCGCTACAGCTCCGGATCGTGCAACTGGTAGTCTATTAAAAAAAGACGACAGTTATCAAAACACTAACAAACACAAGACAAAACTCAAGGTTCATGAAACAGCACACAGACTCCTTGTAGGTTTTCAACACTAACCATTTACCAAGGAACAGATCACGTATGCTAAGTCCACTATTTATATCCTCGCTCATGACCCCTAGGTTAACGATGGCGCATCCGCTCCTCCAATCCTCATATGCCACACCGTTTACCGTCTGGGTCATTGAGTTTGGATACCGTAGTTGTGCCCCATTCCTAAATGTCTCCAGCCCTGGTCCTGGTCCTGGAGAGCATCTATCATTTCTAATACAGTGTGTCTCCAGCCCTGGTCCTGGTCCTGGAGAGCCCCTATCATTTCTAATACAGTGTGTCTCCAGCCCTGGTCCTGGTCCTGGAGAGCCTCTATCATTTCTAATACAGTGTGTCTCCAGCCCTGGTCCTGGTCCTGGAGAGCCCCTATCATTTCTAATACAGTGTGTCTCCAGCCCTGGTCCTGGTCCTGGAGAGTCCCTATCATTTCTAATACAGTGTGTCTCCAGCCCTGGTCCTGGTCCTGGAGAGTCCCTATCATTTCTAATACAGTGTGTCTCCAGCCCTGGTCCTGGAGAGTCCCTATCATTTCTAATACAGTGTGTCTCCAGCCCTGGTCCTGGAGAGTCCCTATCATTTCTAATACAGTGTATCTCCAGTCCTGGTCCTGGAGAGTTCCTATCATTTCTAAAACAGTGTGTCTCCAGTCCTGGTCCTGGTCCTAGAGAGCCCCTATCATTTCTAATACAGTGTGTCTCCAGCTCTGGTCCTGGAGAGACCCTATACAACAGGTTTTCTAGGTCATCAGTATCTAAACACATTGAACAATTACATAGGTATCAACTAAACAGGTGTCTACACACAGCTGCCCAAGCGTCTGTCTTCTTTTACATTTTCAAACTACTGTATGTTTGCCAAAACATGAAGAAAACCAAAGAGCATGTGTGATCCTTGTATATGTGAAATACAAATTGGAAATAAGCTAATTTAAGAGCAGATTATGAAACATCTTTGTTCTGAACAGAGTTGTGTGTTCATTGGTTACCAACAGATTCAAGAGAAGGACATTGTCAAGCAGTATAAATCCACTCACCCACTGTGATGTGTACAGGGTTACTGCGAGGGGAGCTGAAAGTCTCATTTCTCCCCTGTACTTTATACACACAGCTGTAGCTGCCTTGCTTTGACTCAGAGAGGTCGGACAGAATGAAAGTCACACTGGTCTGTGAAGATACAGCTCTCTGTGTTGTGATGTAGTTTCCAGAACCGCTTCTGTACAGATAGAAATCAGTGCTGGTGTGCAGTCTGGAGGGGCCAGTGCATGTGATGCTGGCCTCTTCACCAGGTAGAAATGAATGGTAACTGGACAGCAAGGAGGCTGAAGGCTTTGTCATCGAACCTGAGCGAAACACAGCACTTTAGCAGGTTAAAAACATTCTTTTCATCCTGAATACACTTTTTAATCTATGTACTCACACCAATGGTCTCCAACCCTGGTCCTGGAGAGCCCCTATCATTTCTAATACAGTGTGTCTCCAGCCCTGGTCCTGGAGAGTCCCTATCATTTCTAATACAGTGTGTCTCCAGCCCTGGTCCTGGAGAGCCCCTATCATTTCTAATACAGTGTGTCTCCAGCCCTGGTCCTGGAGAGCCCCTATCATTTCTAATATAGTGTGTCTCCAGCCCTGGTCCTGGAGAGCCTCTATCATTTCTAATACAGTGTGTCTCCAGCCCTGGTCCTGGTCCTGGAGAGCCCCTATCATTTCTAATACAATGTGTCTCCAGCCCTGGTCCTGGTCCTGGAGAGTCCCTATCATTTCTAATACAATGTGTAACCAGTCCTGGTCCTGGTCCTGGAGAGTCCCTATCATTTCTAATACAGTGTGTCTCCAGCCCTGGTCCTGGAGAGTCCCTATCATTTCTAATACAGTGTGTCTCCAGCCCTGGTCCTGGAGAGACCCTATACAACAGGTTTTCTAGGTCATCAATATCTAAAAACATTGAACAATTTCATAGGTATCAACTAAACAGGTGTCTACACACAGCTGCCCAAGCGTCTGTCTTCTTTTACATTTTCAAACTACTGTATGTTTGCCAAAACATGAAGAAAACCAAAGAGCATGTGTGATCCTTGTATATGTGAAATACAAATTGGAAATAAGCTAATTTAAGAGCAGATTATGAAACATCTTTGTTCTGAACAGAGTTGTGTGTTCATTGGTTACCAACAGATTCAAGAGAAGGACATTGTCAAGCAGTATAAATCCACTCACCCACTGTGATGTGTACAGGGTTACTGCGAGGGGAGCTGAAAGTCTCATTTCTCCCCTGTACTTTATACACACAGCTGTAGCTGCCTTGCTTTGACTCAGAGAGGTCGGACAGAATGAAAGTCACACTGGTCTGTGAAGATACAGCTCTCTGTGTTGTGATGTAGTTTCCAGAACCGCTTCTGTACAGATAGAAATCAGTGCTGGTGTGCAGTCTGGAGGGGGCAGTGCATGTGATGCTGGCCTCTTCACCAGGTAGAAATGAAGGGTAACTGGGCAGCAAGGAGGCTGAAGGCTTTGTCATCGAACCTGAGCGAAACACAGCACTTTAGCAGGTTAAAAACATTCTTTTCATCCTAGATACAATGTTTAAGCTATGTCTGCCATTACTGTTAGTTCCTTAGCAACAGATGTTAACAGCCTAGCAATACTGATTTGCCTTGTTTAGTCCAATCAACAATCAGTGTGGATTAGTGATTAGGGGGGGCTCTGGACTCTTGACTGGGGGGTCGTTGGTTCAATCCCAGGTGAGGGACACATTGCTGCTGTACCCTTGAGCTAGGTACTTTAACTAGATTGCTCCAGTAAAAACCCAACTGTATAAATGGGTAACTGTATGGAAAAATAATGTGATACCATCTTGCAAGAATTGTAAGTCGCCCTTGATAAGAGCATCTGCTAAGAAATAATTTTAATTGAGAATTGTGTGTGTGTGTGTGATTATATATATATATATATTCACAGGCACCAAGTTTTGAAATTCTGGGGGGGGGGGAGGGGCTGGATTAGAGAGAGACAATTACCTTCTTTATAGACATTCTTATATTGGTCAGCACCTTTGTGAAGATTTAAGCATTGCAGTGCACAACAGGATTTTTGTTTTGTTTATGTTTTGATTATATATATATATATATATATATATATATATATATATATATATATATATATATATATATATATATATATATATATATAGTTATCACAGTATTCATCAATTTTATTGTGCTTTTAAGTTTGTTTTTTAAAGCAACTCAAAATGTCTGCTCATGGAGAGCAGATTTTATGCAGCAGAAGTCATGTGATCTTTCCTGGAAATGCAAAAATAAACCCCTAAACTATTCCACAGAAATGGTTCAACATGGTGGGTTGTTATTTCTAGCATTTAACATTTCTGTACAGGTACTTAGTATTTTCTAAGGTTCAACATTGACAATGAAGGTTAAAATTGCAGGTTATTCAAACAGCTGCAGCAACATGTGAGGACTGATAACTCCATTTTGAAAACACCCTGATAGTTGCTGTTTAAGTACTAGCAACTTCTGAAACCCCTGAGAGTTCACATAAACTGCTATAATGGAAATGTTATAATGATATGATAGTCATGATTGAAGAGGGGTATGGGTTAACCCTCTAAATCAGGGATGTCAGAATCCGGTCTTGGAGGGCCACTGCAGTGCCTGCTGGTTTTCATTCCAACTTCTGCTCTCAATCACTTAATTGATGTAATTATTATTTACTCAATTTGACATTTTTTAAAATGTTGTTTTGCAAGGAATTTTAGTTGATGATTTAAAATATGTCCTCAGATTAAATTTTATAATATTTGGGGGCCTGGATTAGGTATTAAATGTATCCAGCTATTAAATAATTAGACCAATTAAGTCAGTGAGGACTTCGGTGGAACAAAAAGCAGCTAACACAAACACTCCATAATGCTGATAACAGAGGTGAATACATTAATCACAGGGATCAAACATTTATTTACATGGGCAGTTAAGACTGTATTTCATTATCAGTTCACATGCACAGTCGAACCTGTCTCCTTTATGTTTATATGTACAGTTAAACATTTCTCTTCTAACAGTTTACAGCATTATTATTACTATTATTAGTATTATTACTATTATTATTATTTATGATTAAGATTGAACCCACAAGCATCCAGAGCCCTTACCACTACTCCACACTGCTGCCAGTTTGTGTAGAGCTAAGATGCTCTCTTTTCTCAGTATACATGCATTTTTAAGCTTTTCTGTTAGTGTGTAATTTTTTGTGCAGCTATAGGATCCCAAGGCTGTAATATGTTATTCCTCTGAACTATAAGAATTATAAATTGAGATAACTGAGTTCAAAATAACACACAAGCCCAACAGCAATTAAGAGGCCCAGGAATGAACAAATAATTAAAATACACAGGGCAGAAAGTAAGGTGACTGCAATAGTCAGTGCTGGACGAGAAGTTTTTCATTCCAGGAATCAGGTCCCTCTGACTTTTGGAGTAGAAGTTAATTGTTTATAAAAAGCATTGTTTATGGACTGTTTTAAGTGATGTGCTATCAATGGTTGTTTAAGACCTTTTTTAAAAAATGACAATATTATTTAATTATTTAACCTGAAAAGAGTTCTTAAAGTTGCAGAAGAGATCCTGATATTGTGATGTTTTTTGAATAGAAACAAATAAATCTTTCTTACCTGAGCAAACCACTCCAGCAGCTTCACCATGGTAACAGTCACGTTTACCCCATCCTTGTGATCCACAGCTGTGCAGTGAGGTCTCTGATCCATTGCATGCCATATCATCCAGCCAGATTGTTCCATTCCCTTGGCTAAAGTGAGCACCTCCTGGAGCCAACACAGCGGAGCCACAGCCCAGCTCTCTGCACACAACCTGGGTGTCGTTCATGTCCCAGGAATCATCACACACTGTCCCCCACTGGCCATCATGAAGAACCTCAACTCTCCCAGAGCAGCAGCTGTTCCCACCCACCAGCCTGACAGAAACATTCTGCATTGCTGATAACAAAGGTCAATATATTAATCACAGGGATCAAACATTTATTTATATGGGCAGTTAAGCTTGAATTTCATTATCAGTTCACATGCACACTCAAGCCTCTCTCATCTATGTTTATATCTCTTCTATCAGTTTACAGCATTATTATTATTATTATTATTATTATTATTATTATTATTATTATTATTAATAATTACGATTATGATTGAACCCACAAGCATCCAGAGCCCTTACCACTACTCCACACTGCTGCCAGTATATGTAGAGCTGAGATTCTCTCTTTTCTCAGTATACATGCATTTTTAAGCTTTTCTGTTAGTGTGTAATTTTTTGTGCAGCTATAGGACCCCAAAGACAATATAAAACACTAATCCACTGTGTTTGAATTAAACAAAAAGTGATTAAAGTTTACTGATTGGCTGTAATATGTTATTCCTCTGAACTATATGAATTATAAATTGAGATATCGGAGTTAAAAAATAACACACAAGCCCAACAGCAATTAAGAGGCCCAGGCATGCAAAAGATAATTAAAACACACAGGGCAGAAAGTAAGGTGTCTGCAATAGTCAATGCTGGACGAGAAGTTTTTCATTACAGGAATCAGGTCCCTCTGACTTTTGGAATAGAAGTTAATTGTTTATAAAATGCTCTGTTCATGGACTGTTTTAAGTGATGTGTTATCAATGGTTGTTTAAGACCTTTGTCATCAATGACAATGTAATTTAATTATTTAACCTGAGAGAATGTTTATTAACACAAAAAAGGAATCCAACAAAAGAGTTCTTAAAGTTGCAGAAGAGATTCTGATATTGTGATGTTTTTTTTTTTTAATAGAAAAATAAATCTTTTCTACCTGAGCAAACCACTCCAGCATCTTCACCGTGGTTACAGTTATGTTTACCCCATCCTTGTGATCCACAGCTGTGCAGTGAGGTCTCTGATCCATTGCATGCCATATCATCCAGCCAGATTGTTCCTTTCCCTTGGCCAAAGTGAGCACTTCCTGGTGCCAACACAGCGGAGCCACAGCCCAGCTCTCTGCACACAACCTGGGCGTCGTTCGTGTCCCAGGAATCATCACACACTGTCCCCCACTGGCCATCATGAAGAACCTCAACTCTCCCAGAGCAGCAGCTGTTCCCACCCACCAGCCTGACATTAACACTCTCTGAAAGAGAAGACATCGATAGAAGATCTGATTCTCAGCTCTTAAACTGTCAGACTTACCTTCAAACAGTGTCCCTCGTTGGACTTCAGTTAAACTGGACAGTTTGGATCCTGACTGCTAACTAACACTGAATCCCATCTGAGTGAATTAGTTTAATTGGAAACAAGGCAGACAGTTTATTTACATTCCTTACAGCAGGGCTACTCAACTCTTGCCCACGTGATCCATTCCAGTCCAGGTTTTCACTGCAGGCAGATTCTAAAATACAGTCAAACCTGTATTAAGAGACCACTCAAGGGACAGTCAAATAGTGGCCTCTTAGGTGGCCTCTCAAAAGAGGGCCCATAACTTATTAATGCCTTCCTATAATTCTGTTATGTTTAAAGATCTGGCGGTGGTGAGTGAGTGGTGAGTGAATACAGATGAGTGCAGTGCAGAGCGGATACAATGTCCAGAGCTTTATGGCAAACACCTGTAAATAATAATGTTGGAGTGATACAGCGGCATGTGGCGGAGTGTCCTGCCCCTATATATATATATATATATATGCACTGTTTTATTATTATTTGTATTATTGTTTGCGGTGCGGATAAAAGCGCTGCGTATTTGTTATTGTTTTATATTTTAAAAACCTTGTGAGGATGCGTAACTGATCAGCTACTGATTATTTAACTAGCTGACAGTCACGCATCCTTATAAACTCATTCAGACTATGGCTGAGGGGTAATAATTAATAGCTAGTTAACCCCACGGCCAGAATATAAAAAGCCTGCAGCGATCTGCGCAGGCAGGAGAGCGAGCAGAGGAGAGTACGTGAGATTGAGCAGAGGAGAGTACGGGAGAGCGAGCAGAGGAGAGTACGGGAGAGCGAGCAGAAGAGAGTACGGGAGAGTACGGGAGAGCGAGCAGAGGAGAGTACGGGAGAGCGAGCAGAGGAGAGTACGGGAGATTGAGCAGAGGAGAGTACGGGAGAGCGAGCAGAGGAGAGTACGGGAGAGCGAGCAGAAGAGAGTACGGGAGAGTACGGGAGAGCGAGCAGAGGAGAGTACGGGAGATTGAGCAGAGGAGAGTACGGGATAGCGAGCAGAGGAGAGTACGGGAGAGCGAGCAGAGGAGAGTACGGGAGAGCACGGGAGAGCAATTAGAGGAGAGTACGGGAGAGCGAGTAGAGGAGAGTACGGGACAGCACGGGAGAGCGAGCAGAGGAGAGTATGGGAGAGCATGGGAGAGCGAGCAGAGGAGAGTACGGGAGAGCACGGGAGAGCGAGCAGAGGAGAGTACGGGAGAGCACGGGAGAGCGAGCAGAGGAGAGTACGGGAGAGCACGGGAGAGCGAGCAGAGGAGTGTACGGGAGAGCACGGGAGACCGAGTAGAGGAGAGTATGGGAGAGTGTGCAGAGGAGAGTACGGGAGAGCGAGCAGAGGAGAGTACGGGAGTGCACGGGAGAGCGAGCAGAGGAGAGTACGGGAGAGCGAGTAGAGGAGAGTATGGGAGAGCACAGGAGAGCGAGCAGAGGAGAGTATGGGAGAGCGAGCAGAGGAGAGTACGGGAGAGCATGGGAGAGCGAGCAGAGGAGAGTATGGGAGAGCGAGCAGAGGAGAGTACGGGAGAGCAAGCAGAGGAGAGTACGGGAGAGCAAGCAGATGAGAGTACGGGAGAGCACGGGGAGCGAGCAGAGGAGAGTATGGGAGAGCGAGCAGAGGAGAGTACGGGAGAGCGAGCAGAGGAGAGTACGGGAGAGCGAGTAGAGGAGAGTATGGGAGAGCACGTGAGAGCGAGCAGAGAAGAGTATGGGAGAGCACGGGAGAGCGAGCAGAGGAGAGTAAAGGAGAGTACGGGAGAGCGAGCAGAGGAGAGTACAGGAGAGCACGGGAGAGCGAGCAGAGGAGAGTATGGGAGAGCGAGCAGAGGAGAGTACAGGAGAGCATGGGAGAGCGAGCAGAGGAAAGTATGGGAGAGCACGGAAGAGCGAGCAGAGGAGAGTATGGGAGAGCACGGGAGAGCGAGCAGAGGAGAGTATGGGAGAGCGAGCAGAGGAGAGTATGGGAGAGCGAGCAGAGGAGAGTACGGGAGAGTATGGGAGAGCGAGCAGAGGAGAGTATGGGAGAGCACGGGAGAGCGAGCAAAGGAGATTATGGGAGAGCACGGGAGAGCGAGCAGAGGAGAGTACAGGAGAGCACGGGAGAGCGAGCAAAGGAGAGTACGGGAGAGTACGGGAGAGCAAGCAGAGGAGAGTACGGGAGAGTATGGGAGAGCAAGCAGAGGAGAGTATGGGAGAGCACGGGAGAGCGAGCAAAGGAGAGTACGGGAGAGTACGGGAGAGCAAGCAGAGGAGAGTACGGGAGAGTATGGGAGAGCGAGCAGAGGAGAGTATGGGAGAGCACGGGAGAGCGAGCAAAGGAGAGTACGGGAGAGTATGGGAGAGCGAGCAGAGGAGAGTATGGGAGAGCACGGGAGAGCGAGCAAAGGAGAGTATGGGAGAGTACGGGAGAGCAAGCAGAGGAGAGTACGGGAGAGTATGGGAGAGCGAGCAGAGGAGAGTATGGGAGAGCGAGCAGAGGAGAGTACGGGAGAGTATGGGAGAGCGAGCAGAGGAGAGTATGGGAGAGCACGGGAGAGCGAGCAAAGGAGAGTATGGGAGAGCACGGGAGAGCGAGCAGAGGAGAGTACAGGAGTGCGAGCAGAGGAAAGTACGGGAGAGCACGGGAGAGCGAGCAGAGGAGAGTATGGGAGAGCGAGCAGAGGAGAATACGGGAGAGCAAGCAGAGGAGAGTACGGGAGAGCAAGCAGAGGAGAGTATGGGAGAGCGAGCAGAGGAGAGTACAGGAGAGCAAGCAGAGGAGAGTACGGGAGAGCACGGGGGAGCGAGCAGAGGAGAGTATGGGAGAGTGAGTAGAGGAGAGTACGGGAGAGCACGGGAGAGCGAGCAGAGGAGAGTATGGGAGAGCGAGCAGAGGAGAGTACGGGAGAGCAAGCAGAGGAGAGTACGGGAGAGCAAGCAGAGGAGAGTACGGGAGAGCGAGTAGAGGAGAGTATGGGAGAGCACGTGAGAGCGAGCAGAGAAGAGTACGGGAGAGCACGGGAGAGCGAGCAGAGGAGAGTACAGGAGAGTACGGGAGAGCGAGCAGAGGAGAGTACAGGAGAGCACGGGAGAGCGAGCAGAGGAGAGTATGGGAGAGCGAGCAGAGGAGAGTACAGGAGAGCATGGGAGAGCGAGCAGAGGAAAGTATGGGAGAGCACGGGAGAGCGAGCAGAGGAGAGTATGGGAGAGCGAGCAGAGGAGAGTATGGGAGAGCGAGCAGAGGAGAGTACGGGAGAGTATGGGAGAGCGAGCAGAGGAGAGTATGGGAGAGCACGGGAGAGCGAGCAAAGGAGAGTATGGGAGAGCACGGGAGAGCGAGCAGAGGAGAGTATGGGAGAGCGAGCAGAGGAGAGTACAGGAGAGCGAGCAGAGGAAAGTATTGGAGAGCACGGGAGAGCGAGCAGAGGAGAGTATGGGAAAGCACGGGAGAGCGAGCAGAGGAGAGTATGGGAGAGCGAGCAGAGGAGAGTACAGGAGAGCATGGGAGAGCGAGCAGAGGAAAGTATGGGAGAGCGAGCAGAGGAGAGTATGGGAGAGCGAGCAGAGGAGAATACGGGAGAGCAAGCAGAGGAGAGTACGGGAGAGCAAGCAGAGGAGAGTATGGGAGAGCACGGGGAAGCGAGCAGAGGAGAGTATGGGAGAGCGAGCAGAGGAGAGTACAGGAGAGCATGGGAGAGCGAGCAGAGGAAAGTATGGGAGAGCACGGGAGAGCGAGCAGAGGAGAGTATGGGAGAGCGAGCAGAGGAGAGTATGGGAGAGCGAGCAGAGGAGAGTACGGGAGAGTATGGGAGAGCGAGCAGAGGAGAGTATGGGAGAGCACGGGAGAGCGAGCAAAGGAGAGTATGGGAGAGCACGGGAGAGCGAGCAGAGGAGAGTATGGGAGAGCGAGCAGAGGAGAGTACAGGAGAGCGAGCAGAGGAAAGTATTGGAGAGCACGGGAGAGCGAGCAGAGGAGAGTATGGGAAAGCACGGGAGAGCGAGCAGAGGAGAGTATGGGAGAGCGAGCAGAGGAGAGTACAGGAGAGCATGGGAGAGCGAGCAGAGGAAAGTATGGGAGAGCGAGCAGAGGAGAGTATGGGAGAGCGAGCAGAGGAGAATACGGGAGAGCAAGCAGAGGAGAGTACGGGAGAGCAAGCAGAGGAGAGTATGGGAGAGCACGGGGAAGCGAGCAGAGGAGAGTATGGGAGAGTGAGTAGAGGAGAGTACGGGAGAGCACGGGAGAGCGAGCAGAGGAGAGTATGGGAGAGCGAGCAGAGGAGAGTACGGGAGAGCAAGCAGAGGAGAGTACGGGAGAGCAAGCAGAGGAGAGTACGGGAGAGCACGGGGGAGCGAGCAGAGGAGAGTATGGGAGAGCGAGCAGAGGAGAGTACGGGAGAGCAAGCAGAGGAGAGTACGGGAGAGCAAGCAGAGGAGAGTATGGGAGAGCAAGCAGAGGAGAGTACGGGAGAGCACGGGAGAGCGAGCAGAGGAGAGTACGGGAGAGCACGGGAGAGCGAGCAGAGGAGAGTATGGGAGAGCGAGCAGAGGAGAGTATGGGAGAGCGAGCAGAGGAGAATACGGGAGAGCAAGCAGAGGAGAGTACGGGAGAGCAAGCAGAGGAGAGTATGGGAGAGCACGGGGAAGCGAGCAGAGGAGAGTATGGGAGAGTGAGTAGAGGAGAGTACGGGAGAGCACGGGAGAGCGAGCAGAGGAGAGTATGGGAGAGCGAGCAGAGGAGAGTACGGGAGAGCAAGCAGAGGAGAGTACGGGAGAGCAAGCAGAGGAGAGTACGGGAGAGCACGGGGGAGCGAGCAGAGGAGAGTATGGGAGAGCGAGCAGAGGAGAGTACGGGAGAGCAAGCAGAGGAGAGTACGGGAGAGCAAGCAGAGGAGAGTATGGGAGAGCAAGCAGAGGAGAGTACGGGAGAGCAAGCAGAGGAGAGTACGGGAGAGCAAGCAGAGGAGAGTACGGGAGAGTACGGGAGACTACGGGAGAGCGAGCAGAGGAGAGTACAGGAGAGCGAGCAAGTGAGCAATAGGAAAAAGATATAGAAACAACTGCTAAGATACTTATGTGTTTATTTGTTTGGCCAACTCGCCTTTTTGTTTAGTGTGTTTTGTTCCAATGTTTTGTTAGCGCTCAGTTTCACCACTGCCATTAATTGTTTGGTTTCTGTTTCTGGTCCGTGACGTCACCACTCACACGCCACTGCAAGCCACTTGGTCACACCCGGGTTTGACCCGTAACCAAAAGTCCAGTTTAACACACAACACTAAACACAAACACAGTTCTTAGTGATAGTGAATACGTGCAAGTGGTGTAATACAGTTCTCTGTGAAATGCAGGGGTGAAAGTGATGTCCGGGTTTATGCTGGCTTTCGCTACAGCTCCGGATCGTGCAACTGGTAGTCTATTAAAAAAAGACGACAGTTATCAAAACACTAACAAACACAAGACAAAACTCAAGGTTCATGAAACAGCACACAGACTCCTTGTAGGTTTTCAACACTAACCATTTACCAAGGAACAGATCACGTATGCTAAGTCCACTATTTATATCCTCGCTCATGACCCCTAGGTTAACGATGGCGCATCCGCTCCTCCAATCCTCATATGCCACACCGTTTACCGTCTGGGTCATTGAGTTTGGATACCGTAGTTGTGCCCCATTCCTAAATGTCTCCAGCCCTGGTCCTGGTCCTGGAGAGCATCTATCATTTCTAATACAGTGTGTCTCCAGCCCTGGTCCTGGTCCTGGAGAGCCCCTATCATTTCTAATACAGTGTGTCTCCAGCCCTGGTCCTGGTCCTGGAGAGCCTCTATCATTTCTAATACAGTGTGTCTCCAGCCCTGGTCCTGGTCCTGGAGAGTCCCTATCATTTCTAATACAGTGTGTCTCCAGCCCTGGTCCTGGTCCTGGAGAGTCCCTATCATTTCTAATACAGTGTGTCTCCAGCCCTGGTCCTGGAGAGTCCCTATCATTTCTAATACAGTGTGTCTCCAGCCCTGGTCCTGGAGAGTCCCTATCATTTCTAATACAGTGTATCTCCAGTCCTGGTCCTGGAGAGTTCCTATCATTTCTAAAACAGTGTGTCTCCAGTCCTGGTCCTGGTCCTAGAGAGCCCCTATCATTTCTAATACAGTGTGTCTCCAGCTCTGGTCCTGGAGAGACCCTATACAACAGGTTTTCTAGGTCATCAGTATCTAAACACATTGAACAATTACATAGGTATCAACTAAACAGGTGTCTACACACAGCTGCCCAAGCGTCTGTCTTCTTTTACATTTTCAAACTACTGTATGTTTGCCAAAACATGAAGAAAACCAAAGAGCATGTGTGATCCTTGTATATGTGAAATACAAATTGGAAATAAGCTAATTTAAGAGCAGATTATGAAACATCTTTGTTCTGAACAGAGTTGTGTGTTCATTGGTTACCAACAGATTCAAGAGAAGGACATTGTCAAGCAGTATAAATCCACTCACCCACTGTGATGTGTACAGGGTTACTGCGAGGGGAGCTGAAAGTCTCATTTCTCCCCTGTACTTTATACACACAGCTGTAGCTGCCTTGCTTTGACTCAGAGAGGTCGGACAGAATGAAAGTCACACTGGTCTGTGAAGATACAGCTCTCTGTGTTGTGATGTAGTTTCCAGAACCGCTTCTGTACAGATAGAAATCAGTGCTGGTGTGCAGTCTGGAGGGGCCAGTGCATGTGATGCTGGCCTCTTCACCAGGTAGAAATGAATGGTAACTGGACAGCAAGGAGGCTGAAGGCTTTGTCATCGAACCTGAGCGAAACACAGCACTTTAGCAGGTTAAAAACATTCTTTTCATCCTGAATACACTTTTTAATCTATGTACTCACACCAATGGTCTCCAACCCTGGTCCTGGAGAGCCCCTATCATTTCTAATACAGTGTGTCTCCAGCCCTGGTCCTGGAGAGTCCCTATCATTTCTAATACAGTGTGTCTCCAGCCCTGGTCCTGGAGAGCCCCTATCATTTCTAATACAGTGTGTCTCCAGCCCTGGTCCTGGAGAGCCCCTATCATTTCTAATATAGTGTGTCTCCAGCCCTGGTCCTGGAGAGCCTCTATCATTTCTAATACAGTGTGTCTCCAGCCCTGGTCCTGGTCCTGGAGAGCCCCTATCATTTCTAATACAATGTGTCTCCAGCCCTGGTCCTGGTCCTGGAGAGTCCCTATCATTTCTAATACAATGTGTAACCAGTCCTGGTCCTGGTCCTGGAGAGTCCCTATCATTTCTAATACAGTGTGTCTCCAGCCCTGGTCCTGGAGAGTCCCTATCATTTCTAATACAGTGTGTCTCCAGCCCTGGTCCTGGAGAGACCCTATACAACAGGTTTTCTAGGTCATCAATATCTAAAAACATTGAACAATTTCATAGGTATCAACTAAACAGGTGTCTACACACAGCTGCCCAAGCGTCTGTCTTCTTTTACATTTTCAAACTACTGTATGTTTGCCAAAACATGAAGAAAACCAAAGAGCATGTGTGATCCTTGTATATGTGAAATACAAATTGGAAATAAGCTAATTTAAGAGCAGATTATGAAACATCTTTGTTCTGAACAGAGTTGTGTGTTCATTGGTTACCAACAGATTCAAGAGAAGGACATTGTCAAGCAGTATAAATCCACTCACCCACTGTGATGTGTACAGGGTTACTGCGAGGGGAGCTGAAAGTCTCATTTCTCCCCTGTACTTTATACACACAGCTGTAGCTGCCTTGCTTTGACTCAGAGAGGTCGGACAGAATGAAAGTCACACTGGTCTGTGAAGATACAGCTCTCTGTGTTGTGATGTAGTTTCCAGAACCGCTTCTGTACAGATAGAAATCAGTGCTGGTGTGCAGTCTGGAGGGGGCAGTGCATGTGATGCTGGCCTCTTCACCAGGTAGAAATGAAGGGTAACTGGGCAGCAAGGAGGCTGAAGGCTTTGTCATCGAACCTGAGTGAAACACAGCACTTTAGCAGGTTAAAAACATTCTTTTCATCCTAGATACAATGTTTAAGCTATGTCTGCCATTACTGTTAGTTCCTTAGCAACAGATGTTAACAGCCTAGCAATACTGATTTGCCTTGTTTAGTCCAATCAACAATCAGTGTGGATTAGTGATTAGGGGGGGCTCTGGACTCTTGACTGGGGGGTCGTTGGTTCAATCCCAGGTGAGGGACACACTGCTGCTGTACCCTTGAGCTAGGTACTTTAACTAGATTGCTCCAGTAAAAACCCAACTGTATAAATGGGTAACTGTATGGAAAAATAATGTGATACCATCTTGCAAGAATTGTAAGTCGCCCTTGATAAGAGCATCTGCTAAGAAATAATTTTAATTGAGAATTGTGTGTGTGTGTGTGATTATATATATATATATATATTCACAGGCACCAAGTTTTTAAATTCTGGGGGGGGGGGGGAGGGGCTGGATTAGAGAGAGACAATTACCTTCTTTATAGACATTCTTATATTGGTCAGCACCTTTGTGAAGATTTAAGCATTGCAGTGCACAACAGGATTTTTGTTTTGTTTATGTTTTGATTATATATATATATATATATATATATATATATATATATATATATATATATATATATATATATATATATATATATATATATAGTTATCACAGTATTCATCAATTTTATTGTGCTTTTAAGTTTGTTTTTTAAAGCAACTCAAAATGTCTGCTCATGGAGAGCAGATTTTATGCAGCAGAAGTCATGTGATCTTTCCTGGAAATGCAAAAATAAACCCCTAAACTATTCCACAGAAATGGTTCAACATGGTGGGTTGTTATTTCTAGCATTTAACATTTCTGTACAGGTACTTAGTATTTTCTAAGGTTCAACATTGACAATGAAGGTTAAAATTGCAGGTTATTCAAACAGCTGCAGCAACATGTGAGGACTGATAACTCCATTTTGAAAACACCCTGATAGTTGCTGTTTAAGTACTAGCAACTTCTGAAACCCCTGAGAGTTCACATAAACTGCTATAATGGAAATGTTATAATGATATGATAGTCATGATTGAAGAGGGGTATGGGTTAACCCTCTAAATCAGGGATGTCAGAATCCGGTCTTGGAGGGCCACTGCAGTGCCTGCTGGTTTTCGTTCCAACTTCTGCTTTCAATCACTTAATTGATGTAATTATTATTTACTCAATTTGACATTTTTTAAAATGTTGTTTTGCAAGGAATTTTAGTTGATGATTTAAAATATGTCCTTGATTCAGATTAAATTTTATAATATTTGGGGGCCTGGATTAGGTATTAAATGTATCCAGCTATTAAATAATTAGACCAATTAAGTCAGTGAGGACTTCGGTGGAACAAAAAGCAGCTAACACAAACACTCCATAATGCTGATAACAGAGGTGAATACATTAATCACAGGGATCAAACATTTATTTACATGGGCAGTTAAGACTGTATTTCATTATCAGTTCACATGCACAGTCGAACCTGTCTCCTTTATGTTTATATGTACAGTTAAACATTTCTCTTCTAACAGTTTACAGCATTATTATTACTATTATTAGTATTATTACTATTATTATTATTTATGATTAAGATTGAACCCACAAGCATCCAGAGCCCTTACCACTACTCCACACTGCTGCCAGTTTGTGTAGAGCTAAGATGCTCTCTTTTCTCAGTATACATGCATTTTTAAGCTTTTCTGTTAGTGTGTAATTTTTTGTGCAGCTATAGGATCCCAAGGCTGTAATATGTTATTCCTCTGAAATATAAGAATTATAAATTGAGATAACTGAGTTCAAAATAACACACAAGCCCAACAGCAATTAAGAGGCCCAGGAATGAACAAATAATTAAAATACACAGGGCAGAAAGTAAGGTGACTGCAATAGTCAGTGCTGGACGAGAAGTTTTTCATTCCAGGAATCAGGTCCCTCTGACTTTTGGAGTAGAAGTTAATTGTTTATAAAAAGCATTGTTTATGGACTGTTTTAAGTGATGTGCTATCAATGGTTGTTTAAGACCTTTTTTAAAAAATGACAATATTATTTAATTATTTAACCTGAAAAGAGTTCTTAAAGTTGCAGAAGAGATCCTGATATTGTGATGTTTTTTGAATAGAAACAAATAAATCTTTCTTACCTGAGCAAACCACTCCAGCAGCTTCACCATGGTAACAGTCACGTTTACCCCATCCTTGTGATCCACAGCTGTGCAGTGAGGTCTCTGATCCATTGCATGCCATATCATCCAGCCAGATTGTTCCATTCCCTTGGCTAAAGTGAGCACCTCCTGGAGCCAACACAGCGGAGCCACAGCCCAGCTCTCTGCACACAACCTGGGTGTCGTTCATGTCCCAGGAATCATCACACACTGTCCCCCACTGGCCATCATGAAGAACCTCAACTCTCCCAGAGCAGCAGCTGTTCCCACCCACCAGCCTGACAGAAACATTCTGCATTGCTGATAACAAAGGTCAATATATTAATCACAGGGATCAAACATTTATTTATATGGGCAGTTAAGCTTGAATTTCATTATCAGTTCACATGCACACTCAAGCCTCTCTCATCTATGTTTATATCTCTTCTATCAGTTTACAGCATTATTATTATTATTATTATTATTATTATTATTATTATTATTATTATTATTATTATTATTATTATTATTATTATTAATAATTACGATTATGATTGAACCCACAAGCATCCAGAGCCCTTACCACTACTCCACACTGCTGCCAGTATATGTAGAGCTGAGATTCTCTCTTTTCTCAGTATACATGCATTTTTAAGCTTTTCTGTTAGTGTGTAATTTTTTGTGCAGCTATAGGACCCCAAAGACAATATAAAACACTAATCCACTGTGTTTGAATTAAACAAAAAGTGATTAAAGTTTACTGATTGGCTGTAATATGTTATTCCTCTGAACTATATGAATTATAAATTGAGATATCGGAGTTAAAAAATAACACACAAGCCCAACAGCAATTAAGAGGCCCAGGCATGCAAAAGATAATTAAAACACACAGGGCAGAAAGTAAGGTGTCTGCAATAGTCAATGCTGGACGAGAAGTTTTTCATTACAGGAATCAGGTCCCTCTGACTTTTGGAATAGAAGTTAATTGTTTATAAAATGCTCTGTTCATGGACTGTTTTAAGTGATGTGTTATCAATGGTTGTTTAAGACCTTTTTCATCAATGACAATGTAATTTAATTATTTAACCTGAGAGAATGTTTATTAACACAAAAAAGGAATCCAACAAAAGAGTTCTTAAAGTTGCAGAAGAGATTCTGATATTGTGATGTTTTTTTTTTTTAATAGAAAAATAAATCTTTTCTACCTGAGCAAACCACTCCAGCATCTTCACCGTGGTTACAGTTATGTTTACCCCATCCTTGTGATCCACAGCTGTGCAGTGAGGTCTCTGATCCATTGCATGCCATATCATCCAGCCAGATTGTTCCTTTCCCTTGGCCAAAGTGAGCACTTCCTGGTGCCAACACAGCGGAGCCACAGCCCAGCTCTCTGCACACAACCTGGGCGTCGTTCGTGTCCCAGGAATCATCACACACTGTCCCCCACTGGCCATCATGAAGAACCTCAACTCTCCCAGAGCAGCAGCTGTTCCCACCCACCAGCCTGACAGGAACACCCTCTGAAAGAGAAGACATTGATAGGAGATCTGATTCTCAGCTCTTAAACTGTCAGACTTACCTTCAAACAGTGTCCCTCGTTGGACTTCAGTTAAACTGGACAATTTGGATCCTGACTGCTAACTAACACTGAATCCCATCTGAGTGAATTAGTTTAATTGGAAACAAGGCAGACAGTTTATTTACATTCCTTACAGCAGGGCTACTCAACTCTTGCTCACGTGATCCATTCCAGTCCAGGTTTTCACTGCAGGCAGATTCTAAAATACAGTCAAACCTGTATTAAGAGACCACTCAAGGGACAGTCAAATAGTGGCCTCTTAGGTGGCCTCTCAAAAGAGGGCCCATAACTTATTAATGCCTTCCTATAATTCTGTTATGTTTAAAGATCTGGCGGTGGTGAGTGAGTGGTGAGTGAATACAGATGAGTGCAGTGCAGAGCGGATACAATGTCCAGAGCTTTATGGCAAACACCTGTAAATAATAATGTTGGAGTGATACAGCGGCATGTGGCGGAGTGTCCTGCCCCTATATATATATATATATATATATATGCACTGTTTTATTATTATTTGTATTATTGTTTGCGGTGCGGATAAAAGCGCTGCGTATTTGTTATTGTTTTATATTTTAAAAACCTTGTGAGGATGCGTAACTGATCAGCTACTGATTATTTAACTAGCTGACAGTCACGCATCCTTATAAACTCATTCAGACTATGGCTGAGGGGTAATAATTAATAGCTAGTTAACCCCACGGCCAGAATATAAAAAGCCTGCAGCGATCTGCGCAGGCAGGAGAGCGAGCAGAGGAGAGTACGGGAGATTGAACAGAGGAGAGTACGGGAGAGCGAGCAGAGGAGAGTACAGGAGATTGAGCAGAGGAGAGTACGGGAGAGCGAGCAGAGGAGAGTACGGGAGAGCGAGCAGAAGAGAGTACGGGAGAGTACGGGAGAGCGAGCAGAGGAGAGTACGGGAGAGCGAGCAGAGGAGAGTACGGGAGATTGAGCAGAGGAGAGTACGGGATAGCGAGCAGAGGAGAGTACGGGAGAGCGAGCAGAAGAGAGTACGGGAGAGTACGGGAGAGCGAGCAGAGGAGAGTACGGGAGATTGAGCAGAGGAGAGTACGGGATAGCGAGCAGAGGAGAGTACGGGAGAGCGAGCAGAGGAGAGTACGGGAGAGCACGGGAGAGCAATTAGGGGAGAGTACGGGAGAGCGAGTAGAGGAGAGTACGGGACAGCACGGGAGAGCGAGCAGAGGAGAGTATGGGAGAGCACGGGAGAGCGAGCAGAGGAGAGTACGGGAGAGCACGGGAGAGCGAGCAGAGGAGAGTATGGGAGAGCGAGCAGAGGAGAGTACAGGAGTGCACGGGAGAGCGAGCAGAGGAGAGTACGGGAGAGCGAGCAGAGGAGAGTACGGGAGAGCACGGGAGAGCGAGCAGAGGAGAGTACGGGAGAGCGAGCAGAGGAGAGTACGGGAGAGCACGGGAGAGCGAGCAGAGGAGAGTACGGGAGAGCGAGCAGAGGAGAGTACGGGAGAGCGAGTAGAGGAGAGTATGGGAGAGCACAGGAGAGCGAGCAGAGGAGAGTATGGGAGAGCGAGCAGAGGAGAGTACGGGAGTGCACGGGAGAGCGAGCAGAGGAGAGTACGGGAGAGCGAGCAGAGGAGAGTACGGGAGTGCACGGGAGAGCGAGCAGAGGAGAGTACGGGAGAGCGAGCAGAGGAGAGTACGGGAGTGCACGGGAGAGCGAGCAGAGGAGAGTACGGGAGAGCGAGCAGAGGAGAGTACGGGAGTGCACGGGAGAGCGAGCAGAGGAGAGTACGGGAGAGCGAGCAGAGGAGAGTACGGGAGAGCACGGGAGAGCGAGCAGAGGAGAGTATGGGAGAGCGAGCAGAGGAGAGTACAGGAGTGCACGGGAGAGCGAGCAGAGGAGAGTACGGGAGAGCGAGCAGAGGAGAGTACGGGAGTGCACGGGAGAGCGAGCAGAGGAGAGTATGGGAGAGCGAGCAGAAGAGAGTACGGGAGAGCACGGGAGAGCGAGCAGAGGAGAGTACGGGAGAGCGAGCAGAGGAGAGTACGGGAGAGCGAGTAGAGGAGAGTATGGGAGAGCACAGGAGAGCGAGCAGAGGAGAGTATGGGAGAGCGAGCAGAGGAGAGTACGGGAGAGCACGGGAGAGCGAGCAGAGGAGAGTACGGGAGTGCACGGGAGAGCGAGCAGAGGAGAGTACGGGAGAGTACGGGAGAGCGAGCATAGGAGAGTATGGGAGAGCGAGTAGAGGAGAGTATGGGAGAGCACAGAAGAGCGAGCAGAGGAGAGTATGGGAGAGCGAGCAGAGGAGAGTACGGGAGAGCACGGGAGAGCGAGCAGAGGAGAGTACGGGAGAGCGAGCAGAGGAGAGTACGGGAGAGCGAGTAGAGGAGAGTATGGGAGAGCACGTGAGAGCGAGCAGAGAAGAGTATGGGAGAGCGAGCAGAGGAGAGTACAGGAGAGCATGGGAGAGCGAACAGAGGAAAGTATGGGAGAGCACGGAAGAGCGAGCAGAGGAGAGTATGGGAGAGCACGGGAGAGCGAGCAGAGGAGAGTATGGGAGAGCGAGCAGAGGAGAGTACAGGAGAGCATGGGAGAGCGAACAGAGGAAAGTATGGGAGAGCACGGAAGAGCGAGCAGAGGAGAGTACAGGAGAGTACGGGAGAGCGAGCAGAGGAGAGTACAGGAGAGCACGGGAGAGCGAGCAGAGGAGAGTACAGGAGAGCGAGCAGAGGAGAGTATGGGAGAGCGAGCAGAGGAGAGTATGGGAGAGTATGGGAGAGTGAGCAAAGGAGAGTATGGGAGAGCACGGGAGAGCGAGCAGAGGAGAGTACGGGAGAGCAAGCAGAGGAGAGTACGGGAGAGCACGGGAGAGCGAGCAGAGGAGAGTACGGGAGAGCACGGGAGAGCGAGCAGAGGAGAGTACAGGAGAGTACGGGAGAGCGAGCAGAGGAGAGTACAGGAGAGCACGGGAGAGCGAGCAGAGGAGAGTATGGGAGAGCGAGCAGAGGAGAGTACAGGAGAGCATGGGAGAGCGAACAGAGGAAAGTATGGGAGAGCACGGAAGAGCGAGCAGAGGAGAGTATGGGAGAGCACGGGAGAGCGAGCAGAGGAGAGTATGGGAGAGCGAGCAGAGGAGAGTATGGGAGAGCGAGCAGAGGAGAGTATGGGAGAGTATGGGAGAGCGAGCAAAGGAGAGTATGGGAGAGCACGGGAGAGCGAGCAGAGGAGAGTACGGGAGAGCAAGCAGAGGAGAGTACGGGAGAGCACGGGAGAGCGAGCAGACGAGAGTACGGGAGAGCACGGGAGAGTGAGCAGAGGAGAGTATGGGAGAGCACGGGAGAGCGAGCAGAGGAGAGTATGGGAGAGTGAGTAGAGGAGAGTACGGGAGAGCACGGGAGAGCGAGCAGAGGAGAGTATGGGAGAGCGAGCAGAGGAGAGTACGGGAGAGCAAGCAGAGGAGAGTACGGGAGAGCAAGCAGAGGAGAGTACGAGAGAGCACGGGGGAGCGAGCAGAGGAGAGTATGGGAGAGCGAGCAGAGGAGAGTACGGGAGAGCGAGCAGAGGAGAGTACGGGAGAGCGAGTAGAGGAGAGTATGGGAGAGCACGTGAGAGCGAGCAGAGAAGAGTACGGGAGAGCACGGGAGAGCGAGCAGAGGAGAGTACAGGAGAGTACGGGAGACCGAGCAGAGGAGAGTATGGGAGAGCGAGCAGAGTAGAGTACAGGAGAGCACGGGAGAGCGAGCAGAGGAGAGTATGGGAGAGCGAGCAGAGGAGAGTACGGGAGAGCACGGGAGAGCGAGCAGAGGAGAGTACAGGAGAGTACGGGAGAGCGAGCAGAGGAGAGTACAGGAGAGCATGGGAGAGCGAGCAGAGGAGAGTACAGGAGAGCATGGGAGAGCGAGCAGAGGAAAGTATGGGAGAGCACGGAAGAGCGAGCAGAGGAGAGTATGGGAGAGCACGGGAGAGCGAGCAGAGGAGAGTACGGGAGAGCGAGCAGAGGAGAGTACAGGAGAGCATGGGAGAGCGAGCAGAGGAGAGTACAGGAGAGCATGGGAGAGCGAGCAGAGGAAAGTATGGGAGAGCACGGAAGAGCGAGCAGAGGAGAGTATGGGAGAGCACGGGAGAGCGAGCAGAGGAGAGTATGGGAGAGCGAGCAGAGGAGAGTATGGGAGAGCGAGCAGAGGAGAGTACGGGAGAGTATGGGAGAGCGAGCAGAGGAGAGTACGGGAGAGCACGGGAGAGCGAGCAGAGGAGAGTATGGGAGAGCACGGGAGAGCGAGCAGAGGAGAGTATGGGAGAGCGAGCAGAGGAGAGTATGGGAGTGCGAGCAGAGGAGAGTATGGGAGAGCACGGGAGAGCGAGCAAAGGAGAGTACGGGAGAGCACGGGAGAGCGAGCAGAGGAGAGTACAGGAGTGCGAGCAGAGGAGAGTACGGGAGAGCACGGGAGAGCGAGCAGAGGAGAGTACGGGAGAGCACGGGAGAGCGAGCAGAGGAGAGTACGGGAGAGCACGGGAGAGCGAGCAGAGGAGAGTATGGGAGAGCACGGGAGAGCGAGCAGAGGAGAGTACGGGAGAGCACGGGAGAGCGAGCAGAGGAGAGTATGGGAGAGCGAGCAGAGGAAAGTATGGGAGAGCACGGGAGAGCGAGCAGAGGAGAGTATGGGAGAGCGAGCAGAGGAGAGTATGGGAGAGCGAGCAGAGGAGAGTATGGGAGAGCGAGCAGAGGAGAATACGGGAGAGCAAGCAGAGGAGAGTACGGGAGAGCAAGCAGAGGAGAGTACGGGAGAGCACGGGGGAGCGAGCAGAGGAGAGTATGGGAGAGCGAGCAGAGGAGAGTACGGGAGAGCAAGCAGAGGAGAGTACGGGAGAGCACGGGAGAGCGAGCAGAGGAGAGTATGGGAGAGCACGGGAGAGCGAGCAGAGGAGAGTATGGGAGAGCGAGCAGAGGAGAGTATGGGAGAGCAAGCAGAGGAGAGTACGGGAGAGCACGGGGGAGCGAGCAGAGGAGAGTATGGGAGAGCGAGCAGAGGAGAGTACGGGAGAGCAAGCAGAGGAGAGTACGGGAGAGCACGGGAGAGCGAGCAGAGGAGAGTATGGGAGAGCACGGGAGAGCGAGCAGAGGAGAGTATGGGAGAGCGAGCAGAGGAGAGTACAGGAGAGCATGGGAGAGCGAGCAGAGGAAAGTATGGGAGAGCACGGAAGAGCGAGCAGAGGAGAGTATGGGAGAGCACGGGAGAGCGAGCAGAGGAGAGTATGGGAGAGCGAGCAGAGGAGAGTATGGGAGAGCGAGCAGAGGAGAATACGGGAGAGCAAGCAGAGGAGAGTACGGGAGAGCAAGCAGAGGAGAGTATGGGAGAGCGAGCAGAGGAGAGTACGGGAGAGCAAGCAGAGGAGAGTACGGGAGAGCACGGGAGAGCAAGCAGAGGAGAGTATGGGAGAGCGAGCAGAGGAGAGTACGGGAGAGCAAGCAGAGGAGAGTACGGGAGAGCAAGCAGAGGAGAGTACGGGAGAGCACGGAAGAGCGAGCAGAGGAGAGTATGGGAGAGCACGGGAGAGCGAGCAGAGGAGAGTATGGGAGAGCGAGCAGAGGAGAGTATGGGAGAGCGAGCAGAGGAGAATACGGGAGAGCAAGCAGAGGAGAGTACGGGAGAGCATGGGAGAGCGAGCAGAGGAAAGTATGGGAGAGCACGGAAGAGCGAGCAGAGGAGAGTATGGGAGAGCGAGCAGAGGAGAGTACAGGAGAGCATGGGAGAGCGAGCAGAGGAAAGTATGGGAGAGCACGGAAGAGCGAGCAGAGGAGAGTATGGGAGAGCACGGGAGAGCGAGCAGAGGAGAGTATGGGAGAGCGAGCAGAGGAAAGTATGGGAGAGCACGGGAGAGCGAGCAGAGGAGAGTATGGGAGAGCGAGCAGAGGAGAGTATGGGAGAGCGAGCAGAGGAGAGTATGGGAGAGCGAGCAGAGGAGAATACGGGAGAGCAAGCAGAGGAGAGTACGGGAGAGCAAGCAGAGGAGAGTACGGGAGAGCACGGGGGAGCGAGCAGAGGAGAGTATGGGAGAGCGAGCAGAGGAGAGTACGGGAGAGCAAGCAGAGGAGAGTACGGGAGAGCACGGGAGAGCGAGCAGAGGAGAGTATGGGAGAGCACGGGAGAGCGAGCAGAGGAGAGTATGGGAGAGCGAGCAGAGGAGAGTATGGGAGAGCAAGCAGAGGAGAGTACGGGAGAGCACGGGGGAGCGAGCAGAGGAGAGTATGGGAGAGCGAGCAGAGGAGAGTACGGGAGAGCAAGCAGAGGAGAGTACGGGAGAGCACGGGAGAGCGAGCAGAGGAGAGTATGGGAGAGCACGGGAGAGCGAGCAGAGGAGAGTATGGGAGAGCGAGCAGAGGAGAGTACAGGAGAGCATGGGAGAGCGAGCAGAGGAAAGTATGGGAGAGCACGGAAGAGCGAGCAGAGGAGAGTATGGGAGAGCACGGGAGAGCGAGCAGAGGAGAGTATGGGAGAGCGAGCAGAGGAGAGTATGGGAGAGCGAGCAGAGGAGAATACGGGAGAGCAAGCAGAGGAGAGTACGGGAGAGCAAGCAGAGGAGAGTATGGGAGAGCGAGCAGAGGAGAGTACGGGAGAGCAAGCAGAGGAGAGTACGGGAGAGCACGGGAGAGCAAGCAGAGGAGAGTATGGGAGAGCGAGCAGAGGAGAGTACGGGAGAGCAAGCAGAGGAGAGTACGGGAGAGCAAGCAGAGGAGAGTACGGGAGAGCACGGAAGAGCGAGCAGAGGAGAGTATGGGAGAGCACGGGAGAGCGAGCAGAGGAGAGTATGGGAGAGCGAGCAGAGGAGAGTATGGGAGAGCGAGCAGAGGAGAATACGGGAGAGCAAGCAGAGGAGAGTACGGGAGAGCAAGCAGAGGAGAGTATGGGAGAGCACGGGGAAGCGAGCAGAGGAGAGTATGGGAGAGTGAGTAGAGGAGAGTACGGGAGAGCACGGGAGAGCGAGCAGAGGAGAGTATGGGAGAGCGAGCAGAGGAGAGTACGGGAGAGCAAGCAGAGGAGAGTACGGGAGAGCAAGCAGAGGAGAGTACGGGAGAGCACGGGGGAGCGAGCAGAGGAGAGTATGGGAGAGCGAGCAGAGGAGAGTACGGGAGAGCAAGCAGAGGAGAGTACGGGAGAGCAAGCAGAGGAGAGTATGGGAGAGCAAGCAGAGGAGAGTACGGGAGAGCAAGCAGAGGAGAGTACGGGAGAGCAAGCAGAGGAGAGTACGGGAGAGTACGGGAGACTACGGGAGAGCGAGCAGAGGAGAGTACAGGAGAGCGAGCAAGTGAGCAATAGGAAAAAGATATAGAAACAACTGCTAAGATACTTATGTGTTTATTTGTTTGGCCAACTCGCCTTTTTGTTTAGTGTGTTTTGTTCCAATGTTTTGTTAGCGCTCAGTTTCACCACTGCCATTAATTGTTTGGTTTCTGTTTCTGGTCCGTGACGTCACCACTCACACGCCACTGCAAGCCACTTGGTCACACCCGGGTTTGACCCGTAACCAAAAGTCCAGTTTAACACACAACACTAAACACAAACACAGTTCTTAGTGATAGTGAATACGTGCAAGTGGTGTAATACAGTTCTCTGTGAAATGCAGGGGTGAAAGTGATGTCCGGGTTTATGCTGGCTTTCGCTACAGCTCCGGATCGTGCAACTGGTAGTCTATTAAAAAAAGACGACAGTTAGCAAAACACTAACAAACACAAGACAAAACTCAAGGTTCATGAAACAGCACACAGACTCCTTGTAGGTTTTCAACACTAACCATTTACCAAGGAACAGATCACGTATGCTAAGTCCACTATTTATATCCTCGCTCATGACCCCTAGGTTAACGATGGCGCATCCGCTCCTCCAATCCTCATATGCCACACCGTTTACCGTCTGGGTCATTGAGTTTGGATACCGTAGTTGTGCCCCATTCCTAAATGACCGACCTCCACCTACCCTATGGAATAAATTGTCATACCATTTGGTTAAGGGTACTCTGTTCCCATTACACAGTGCCCTCGCAGGTCGAGAGGGAGATCTAACACCAAACACCATTTGATCTCTGTCACAAAAGACTAGAAGACGGAATATACCAAAATGAAGCACTGTAATTGAATTACATTTGTTTAGATAATGCATTTACAAAGCATTGTGAAAGAAGCAATGATTCTGTCATATCTAGGGTGAGGAAGACCTTTCGTTTCTCCATGTTTTCTCTCTTCCTTTACAAGAGAACACTGTTGTTTTAATAGTATGTTTATTGATTGAAGATAAAAAAGCCTGCTACAATTGTTGCTTAATACAGGTTGTTTAAGTCCATTGTTTAGTAAGCGGATTGTGGTCACTGGTAGACAGGTGGTCCTTTAATGCAGTTAAATAAAAGCACAGATGTCATTTAAAGAGGTCACTTAGACCAGGTGGTCTCTAAATAAAGGTGAAGGTCACACAGGGCCGGCCTTAAGCCTATACGGTCCCATAGGGCCCCACGACCAAAGGGTCCCCATGGCTGAAAACTGTTTCCCTCCCGATTTTGAATGCTAGTTCTATCGTCTTGCACATGCTGGTCCACCCCCTCTACTGATGGAAAAAAAGAGATTGGAGACTGTGTCTGCAGACCTGTGGTTGACAAAAACTACATTTCTGTGGAAAGCTATACACAGGTAAGTAAGCGATACAGTACCCTTGGGTCCTCGTGCCTCAGAGCCTCGATAGCCTCAGTGCCTCGAGGTATTTCGAGCCCTGCACTTCAGCTCCCTTGGTAGCCTCGGGGCCTTTCGAGACCTGTGCAGCGGCACCCTTGGTGCCACGTTGCCCCAGAGCCTCGGTACCTCTGTGCTTCGGCATCCTCGGTGCCTCGAGAGCTACATGCCTCGGCGCTTCGACTCCTTGAGGCAATGCTTTGGCGCTCTCGGTGCCCCGATGCTCTACAACCTCGGTGCCTTGGTGCTTCAGTATCCTTGGCACCTCAAGGACTGTACGCCTCAGCGCTTCGATGCTTCGAGGTCTTTGTAACCCTCTGCCCCAGTACCGTTGAGACCCTCGGGCTCCTGGTGCTCCATAGACTCGGTACCTCGGCACTTCGACACCCACTGTGTTTCACAAGCACACTCAATTCCCTGGGTTTTTTTTCAGTGTCTCTGTGTTATACAGCCTTGACACCTTGCTGCTTCGGCTGAAATGTCTAATTTCCACTTATGCGAATCCTGCAGGCAGAAATTGCCACTGCAGGACAAACACACTCTGTGTGCAAGGTGCCTGGGCATTGAGCATGCCTCTGCTGCCTTGGCAGACAGGTTGTCCTGCTCCTTTTGCGCCGGATCCAAGGAGAGCGCCCTACAAAAAAGACTGGCGCTTTTCTCAGACGAGAACCTTGCAGCCAGCCTAGGAGAGCCATCATCGGTCTCGGGATCCCAGGCCTCCCCGGCCTACCGTCCAAGCCCTGCCTACCCTCCAAACCTGCACAAAGTATTCCTTCTGCCCAGGCTTCTCAGCACCACCGCAATCACTCTAGATCTCCCTCAAGGGGCAGTGTAACAGGGGAGATCTGGACTGACTGTCTGGCACATTCGTATTACTGCAGGTAGAGGGCAGCAGTCTCGTGGGATCCGCCTGTAGGTCATGGCGATGACACGGAGAGGTGGGGAAGAGTGTGTGTGTGCTTTCCCTCTCTCTGAGTGGCTGAGGGGCGGGCCTTGGGAGACTGCTCAGCCCATAAGAACTGGCTTGGTTGTGCACTCGGGTGGCCGTGTTGGGGGAAATACAGTGTCGCTGGCAGAAGAGGCCAGCGTGAAACAAGGAGCAGGCGAGCCCGGCTGAGGGGGCAGCCTTTCATAAAAAAAAAACTAATTTTCACAGAGCAATATAAATAAATACGTACCTGAGGGGACGTGTGTAGAGGTACGGGGAACCCAGGCCAACCCCAGTGTATAGGCACAGCTGAGTGTAGGACGGAGACCCGTGCTGACCGGCTTAGCGGCAGTGGGGGCACTGCATAAGCAGCACTTTTGTTTGTAGTTTTATTAATGTGTTTTATTTTCCCCTTTTTCTTTCGCCTTCTGTTTTCATTATTATTTTTGAGCACTTGAAGGTGCACGGACTGGGATACCTGTGTTGGTAACCCCGTGGTCCTGGTTTACTGTCGGCAGTATCCAGACCACGGACAACAGCGCCCTCTGCGGGCTAAACTAAATAAAAAAATAAATAAGTAAAATAAATAAATGTGGACACCTGAGCGGTGTTTACAAATAAAATCTTCTGTCTCCCGTGTCAGTGAATACCCCCACCCTTCCACAGGCAGAAAGAGAGTTAGAAATGCGGACCACGTGAGGGATATTGCCGAGCAACAAAGACACTCGAGCACTTAAGCAGGCAGCAGGTCCCCCCGCACCTGCCCCAGCTCCACCAGCGCCTGCCCCAGTGCATACACCGGCTTCGCCAGTGGTTGCTACAGAGGCTGAGCAACAGGACATGGTGATGAGCGAGGAGGAACAGGATGCGCTCTCCCTAGCAGCTTCCTACCTTGAGGAATCCTTCTTGTGGACGGAGGCTTAGGACCCAGACCTGACTCATGTAACGGCCCCCAGCTCCGAGCTCATTTAAGAATCTAATATTCCAGCGTCCTCGAACTCGGTTCGGGCACTGATGGAAAGGGCCGCCAACTTTGTCCAGGTACCCTGGAAGGCAAGTTCCAAGCAGCACAGGTCTATTTTCAGACCAGCGCAGACTTAAACCCCCCAGCCCTTTGGAGGGAGCAGAGGCTGCAGGGCACAGGTCCCCCAAGTGGACTCCATCATAGTGGCCCTAGTGCGAGCTCCCCCAGTAGGAGGTATATCCAAGGATGCTGTATGCCCTAACAGCCAATGCAGGATCACAGAAGCCCACCTGAAAAAGGCTATATGAATTCTAAATTGAGATAACTGAGTTAAAAAATAACACACAAGCCCAACAGCAATTAAGAGGCCCAGGAATGCAACAAATAATTAAAATACACAGGGCAGAAAGTAAGGTGTCTGCAATAGTCAATGCTGGACGAGAAGTTTTTCATTACAGGAATCAGGTCCCTCTGACTTTTGGAATAGAAGTTAATTGTTTATAAAATGCTCTGTTCATGGACTGTTTTAAGTGATCAATGGTTGTTTAAGACCTTTTTCATCAATGACAATGTAATTTAATTATTTAACCTGAGAGGATGTTTATTAACACAAAAAAGGAATCCAACAAATTAGTTCTTAAAGTTGCAGAAGAGATTCTGATATTGTGAAGTTTTTTTTAATAGAAAAATAAATCTTTCTTACCTGAGCAAACCACTCCAGCATCTTCACCGTGGTTACAGTTATTTTTACCCCATCCTTGTGATCCACAGCTGTGCAGTGAGGTCTCTGATCCGTTGCATGCCACATCATCCAGCCAGATTGTTCCATTCCCTTGGCCAAAGTGAGCACTTCCTTGTGCCAACACAGCGGAGCCACAGCCCAGCTCTCTGCACACAACCTGGGCGTCGTTCATGTCCCAGGAATCATCACACACTGTCCCCCACTGGCCATCATGAAGAACCTCAACTCTCCCAGAGCAGCAGCTGCTCCCACCCACCAGCCTGACAGGAACACTCTGCAATGCTGATAACAGAGGTCAATACATTAATCACAGGGATCAAACATTTATTTATATGGGCAGTTAAGCTTGAATTTCATTATCAGTTCACATGCACACTCAAGCCTCTCTCATCTATGTTTATATCTACAGTTAAACATTTCTCTTCTATCAGTTTACAGCATTATTATTATTATTATTATTATTATTATTATTATTATTATTATTATTATTATTTTTATTATTATTATTATTATTAATAATTACGATTATGATTGAACCCACAAGCATCCAGAGCCCTTACCACTACTCCACACTGCTGCCAGTATATGTAGAGCTGAGATTCTCTCTTTTCTCAGTATACATGCACTTTTAAGCTTTTCTGTTAGTGTGTAATTTTTTGTGCAGCTATAGGACCCCAAAGACAATATAAAACACTAATCCACTGTGTTTGAATTAAACAAAAAGTGATTAAAGTTTACTGATTGGCTGTAATATGTTATTCCTCTGAACTATATGAATTATAAATTGAGATATCAGAGTTAAAAAATAACACACAAGCCCAACAGCAATTAAGAGGCCCAGGAATGAACAAATAATTAAAACACACAGGGCAGAAAGTAAGGTGTCTGCAATAGTCAATGCTGGACGAGAAGTTTTTCATTACAGGAATCAGGTCCCTCTGACTTTTGGAATAGAAGTTAATTGTTTATAAAATGCTCTGTTCATGGACTGTTTTAAGTGATGTGTTATCAATGGTTGTTTGAGACCTTTTTCATCAATGACAATGTTATTTAATTATTTAACCTGAGAGGATGTTTATTAACACAAAAAAGGAATCCAACAAAAGAGTTCTTAAAGTTGCAGAAGAGATTCTGATATTGTGATGTTTTTTTTTTAATAGAAAAATAAATCTTTTCTACCTGAGCAAACCACTCCAGCATCTTCACCGTGGTTACAGTTATTTTTACCCCATCCTTGTGATCCACAGCTGTGCAGTGAGGTCTCTGATCCATTGCATGCCATATCATCCAACCAGATTGTTCCATTCCCTTGGCCAAAGTGAGCACTTCCTGGAGCCAACACAGCGGAGCCACAGCCCAGCTCTCTGCACACAACCTGGGCATCGTTCATGTCCCAGGAATCATCACACACTGTCCCCCACTGGCCATCATGAAGAACCTCAACTCTCCCAGAGCAGCAGCTGTTCCCACCCACCAGCCTGACAGGAACACCCTCTGAAAGAGAAGACATCGATAGAAGATCTGATTCTCAGCTCTTAAACTGTCAGACTTACCTTCAAACAGTGTCCCTCGTTGGACTTCAGTTAAACTGGACAGTTTGGATCCTGATTGCTAACTAACACTGACTCCCATCTGAGTGAATGAGTTTAATTAGAAACAAGGCAGACAGTTTATTTACATTCCTTACAGCAGGGCTACTCAACTCTGGCCCATGCGATCCATTCCAGTCCAGGTTTTCACTGCAGGCAGATTCTAAAATACAGTCAAACCTGTATTAAGAGACCACTCAAGGGACAGTCAAATAGTGGCCTCTTAACACAGGTGGCCTCTCAAAAGGGCCCATAACTTATGAATGCCTTCCTATAATTCTGTATGTTTAAAATACACTGTAAAAAGACTAGAAGATTGAATTCACCAAAATGAAGCACTGTATTTGAATTACATTTGTTTAGATAATGCATTTACAAAGCATTGTGAAAGAAGCAATGATTCTGTCATATCTAGGGTGAGGAAGACCTTTCGTTTCTCCATGTTTTCTCTCTTCCTTTACAAGAGAGCACTGTTGTTTTTAATACTATGTTTATTGATTGCAGATAAAAAAAAGCCTGCTACAATTGCAGCTTAATACAGGTTTAAGTCCATTGTTTAGTAAGAGGATTGTGGTCACTGGTAGACAGGTGGTCCTTTAATACAGATATCATTTAAAGTGGTCACTTAGACCAGGTGGTCTCTAAATAAAGGTGAAGGTCACACAGGATCGGCCTTAAGCCTATACGGTCCCATAGGGCCCCACGGCCGAAGGGTCCCCGTTGCTGAAAAGTGTTTCCCTCTCAATTATGAATTTAAATGCTAGTTCTACCGTCTTGCACATGCTGGCACGTGTACACAGTAGTGTATGTTGCTACAGCCAGTGCTTCCCATACCCTGCCCACCCACTCTACTGATGAAAAAAAGAGATTGGAGATGGTGTCTGCAGACCTGTGGTTGACAAAAACTACATTTCTGTGCAAAGCTATACACAGGTAAGTAAGCGATACATCATGTGTAAATTAATTTCCCATAAAATAGTATATTTGTCTCCTTGTTCCGAGTTGTCAGGTGGTGTAATTCGATTATAAATAAACTGATAGGTTTGCAATTTAGCTGTTGTTGGCCTCGACACCCACAGTACCCTTGGGTCCTCGTGCCTCAGAGCCTCGATAGCCTCAGTGCCTCGAGGTCTTTCAAGCCCTGCACTTCAGCTCCCTTGGTAGCCTCTGGGCCTTTCGAGCCCTGTGCAGCGGCACCCTTGGTAGCCTCGGGGCCTTTCGAGCCCTGTGCAGCGGCACCCTTGGAAGCCTCGGGGCCTTTCGAGCCCTGTGCAGCGGCACCCTTGGTGCCACATTGCTCCAGAGCCTCGGTACCTCTGTGCTTCGGCATCCTCGGTGCCTCGAGAGCTACGCGCTTCGGCTCCCTTGGTAGCCTCTGGGCCTTTCGAGCCCTGTGCAGCGGCACCCTTTGTGCCACATTGCCCCAGAGCCTCGGTACCTCTGTCGACCTCTTTGCCACGGCGGAGATTACCCATTGCCCCCCTGTGGTTCTCCCTCCGCAGCTGTGGCGGTACACTAGGCATCGACGCCCTAGCGCACGAATGGCCCAATGCGCCTTTATACGCTTTACCGCCTATACTGCTGCTCCCTGCCTTCCTCAAGAAGGTCAGAAGAGAGGAAGCGACGGTTCTCCTGGTGGCCCCCAGATGGCCCAGGAGAACCTGGTTTACAAACCTCTGCCAGCCGCTGCAGGACCAGCCCTGGGAGATCCCGCTGCGCATGGATCTCCTCAGCCAGTCGAAAGGCACCCTACCCCCACCTGGGAGGGTGGCCGCACACTCAACCAGAGGTGTTGCTATGTCATGGGTCCTCTTCAGAGGTGCCTCGTTGACCGATATATGTACTGCGTCTAGCTGGGCTACTCCACATACATTTACCAGGCTCTACCGACTTAATGTCGTAGATCCCTCTATGCTTTTAAGGCACTAGGGTCCTTGAGATTGCACGCTCACACCACCAACACTAGATGGCAGTAGCGAGATGTCCCTCAGATGCTGTCTGCCCATTCTCCCTCACTACGGCACTGGTATACTTTCCCAAAAGTATTCAATTTGGCGGTTATCTTCTCTTTCAGGCAGTAAAGTTTGAGCGATCAAGACATCCTGCTACACCATTGAAAATAATATTGCATTGAAAATGTCTGAATTGCATATTTTGACACTTTTGAAAGCACAGAGGACCGTTGGCAGTTTTTTCTGCATTGTTTAAAATTATTTTAAATTAGTGGCAACCCTAAATAACATCTACTTTAATTTAATTTCGTGTCCGATCTTTCTAGTTTATTTACTGCTTTTTTATCGTGAATTTTTGCAATTATTACTCAGTCAATACTTTGGAGGAAGGTTTGAATTCTTGTTAGGAATTCAGTGCATTTTTTGTGTTGTTTGAGAGGCAAGGATTGTTCTATTTTTCATTATTTGCATGGAGATGCCAGGCGCAAACTTTTTTCATAAGAGACATTAGGTTTTTTAATAAGTGCTTCGTTTGCTTATGTTCATAATTTGGCATGTGTATGTTTTTTTTTTCCTGCTCCTCCATCAGTCTCTCAAGGTACATATTCACCAGAGTTCTGTGCTTTGTGTTTACATATTGATTGCACATGCATAATACCATTGGAATTTTATGTATAGGTACATATGTATCTAAAAGGTGACTACTATGTAAATACACAGTAATTACAGGCACAATGGCCAATATTCATCAAGGGTTTTTACACAAATTCTCTATTTCCGACATTTTTTAAAACTTGAATGAAATGCAAATGAAAGTTAACATGCGTACGTCACAGCGGGTACAGTTTGATTTAAAGATGATGTGTATGAGTAAGTCATATTTCATTCATTTTACTGCTTATGTGACCCTTTATTCTCTTTAGAAAAAGTGTCAGAAATAGCGAATTTGTGTAAAGCCCTTGATGAATACAGGACAATGTAACGTGTTACCATGATTTTTATATTGAAGATGCACTGACGGCTTCACTATGGTCTTGTAACAAATGATCACATTTCTTTATAAAGTTCAATGCAGTTTTGCAGCTTTTCAGTAACATGACCTGATCTGCTTGGAAACAGTGAAAGACACTTACCTGCTACTGGAAATGTGTTCTGCTTTCCAAAGAGATGATCTGGAAGAAACAGACACAGCTTCATTACAGATCTAACGCATGATTATATTATTCAATACATTTACTAAACATCTAGCCTACGGTATTATACATTAGAATGTATCGACAATATACTACATAATTATATTTTTGTATATGAATATGCTGTATAATAAATGCACAGTATACTGAATATCTTTTAAAAAGTACATAAATGATATACTAAGAATACAAGCGTGACAGCGTACTTGCCCAATACACCATCGTAAGTGCATAAAGAAACCAGCCCCTGGTCCTGGGGACCCCCTGTCAGTGTCTGCTGGTTTTTGTTCCAACTGAGCTCTCAATTACTTAATTGAACCCTAAATTTAACTAATAATTTGCCTAATCAGAGTTTTTTCTCCATTTTAAACAAAGCTTTCAAGTATATCAAATGAGGAGGATCTGAACCCACTCCCTGCGGTGTCCCTCCTGGTTTTTTGTTTCAACTATGCCCTAAATGACTTAATTGAACAAATAATTAGTCCACTTAAGTAATTTAGGGCACAATTGGAACAAAACTCAGGAGGGACATCGGCCCTTCAGGACAAGGATTGGAGACCTCGGGCTCATACCCAAGTGTTTTTTTTATTTTTCCCCAAAAGTTATATAAAGTTTATTTTTAATATTTTCTGCATAGAGCACAACTATACCATTGGAACCCCTGCCTCCCTTCTCCCTCCCTCAAGCTGAAATCAGAGGAGACTCACAGAAGCAGGTGATCAGCAGGAACCTCAGCATCTCAGAGTCCAGGTTGAGAGATTCTGCAGGACTGAAGGGTCACCATCCAGCTGAACTGCAGAGCTGCACATATACTCTGCTTTCTCTCGCCCGGCTATGTCTAATTATAATTCTTGAAGTTCCCCTTTTTCTTTGCTTTTTGTCAGTGTTATTTTTAAATGTGTTAGACTTTGCTGCTGAATGTCAGTGGGTTTACTTTGAAGAGAAATAGAGTGGTATACAGTGCCTATAGAAAGTCTACACCCCCTTTCAAAATTTTTACCTTTTGTTGCCTTATAACCTGGAATTAAAATGCATTAAAATAGGTTTTTTTTTTCATTGATGTACACATCCTACCCCACAACTTCCAAGTGAAAAAATATTCTAGAAATTTGTAGAAAATTAATTAAAAATAAAAACTGAAATAGCTTGGTTGGATAAGTGTCCACCCCCTTGTAATAGCAATCCTAAATTAGCTCAGGTGTAACCAACTGCCTTCAAAATCACACACCAAGTTAAGTGGCCTCCACCAATGTTAAATTGTAGTGATTCACATGATTTCAGGATAAATTCAGCAGTTCCCGTAGGTTCCTTCTACTGGATAGTGCATTTCAAAGCAAAGACTCAACCATGAGCACCAAGGCACTTTCAAAAGAACTCCGGGACAAAGTTGTTGAAAGGCACAGATCAGGGTATGGGTATAAAAAAAAAATATCAAAGGCCTTGAATATCCCTTGGAGCACAGACGATTATTAAGAAGTGGAAAGTGTAAGGCACCACCAAGACCCTGCCTAGATCAGGCCATCCCTCCAAACTGGAGACTGATCAGAGAGGCTACCAAGAGGTCAATGGCAACTTTGCAAGAGCTACAGACTTTTATGGCCAAGACTGGTCAAAGTGTGCATGTGACAACAATATCCCAAGCACTGCACAAATCTGGCCTGTATTTTACTCAAGAAAGATCACCTTGAATTCAGTTTGAAGTATGCAAAAAAAAACACTTAGGAGATTATGTAGCCATGTGGCAAAAAGTTTTGTGGTCTGACAAAACTAAAATGGAACTTTTTGGCCTAAATTCAAAGCGTTATGTTTGGCACAAACCCAACACTGCGCATCACCCAAAGAACACCATCCCTACTGTGAAGCATGGTGGTGGCAGCAGCATGTTATGGGGATATTTCTCATCGGCAGGGACTGGGGCACTTGCCAGGATAGAAGGGAAAATGAAAGGAGCAAAGTACAGAAAAGTCCTTGAATAGGGGCTCCCGAGTGGCGCATTCAGTAAAAGCACTCGCTAGAGTGCAGGATGTGCTCTATAGCCTGGACATCGCCGGTTTGAGTCCAGGCTATTCCACAGCCGACCGTGGACGGGAGGGCTAGGTCTGCCAGGGTGTCCTCGGCTCACCGCGCACCAGCGACCCCTGTAGTCTGGCCGCGCGCCTGCGGGCTTGCCTGTAAGCTGCCCAGAGCTGCGTTGTCCTCCGACGCTGGAGCTCTGAGGCGGCTGCATGGTGAGTTCGCAGTGTGTAAAGAAGCGGGTGGCTGAAGGCACATGCTTCGGAGGACAGCGTGTGTTCATCTTCGCCCCTTCCGAGTCAGCGCAGAGATGGTAGCGGTGAGCTGAGCCTAAAAAATAATTGGGCATTTCAAACTGGGGAGAAAATAATAAAAAACTAATTGGCAACGACTAAATTTAAAAAAAAATAAAATAAAATAAAATAAAAAAAATAAAAAAATAAATAAAAAAAAAGTCCTTGAAGAAAACCTGCTGCCCTCTGCAAGAAAGTTGAAACTGGGACGGAATTTCACCTTTCAGCATGACAACGACCCAAAGCACACAGCCAAAGCTACACTGGAGTGGCTAAGGAACAAAAATGTAAATGTCCTTGAGTGGCCCAGTCAGAGCCCCGACCTAAATCCAATCGAAAATGTGTGGCTACACTGGAGTGGTTTAAAAACAAGAACCTGAATGTCTTAGAATGGCCCAGTCAAAGCCCAGACCTCAATCCGATTGAGAATCTGTGGCAAGACTTGAAAATTGCTGTTCACCAACGGTCCCCACCCAACTTGACAGAGCTTGAGCAATTTTGCCAAGAAGAATGGGCAAAATTTGAAGGATCCAGATGTGCAAAGCTGGTAGAGACTTACCCAAAAAGACTCACAGCTGTAATTGCTGTCAAAGGTGCTTCTACCAAGTATTGACTCAGGGGGGTGAATACTTATGCAACCAACAAATGTCTTTTTTTTTGTTTAATTAACTTTTGTGTCACGATAAAAATATTTTGCACCTTCAAAGTGTTAAGAACATAAGAACATAAGAAAATAAGAAAGTTTACAAACGAGAGGAGGCCATTCAGCCCATCTTGCTCGTTTGGTTGTTAGTAGCTTATTGATCCCAGAATCTCATCAAGCAGCTTCTTGAAGGATCCCAGGGTGTCAGCTTCAACAACATTACTGGGGAGTTGGTTCCAGACCCAACTCCCCAGTAATATATGTTGTGTAAATCAAATGGTAAAAATCCCAATTAAATCCATTTTAATTCCAGGTTGTAACACTACAAAATGTGGAAAAGTCCAAGGGGGGTGAATACTTATGCAAGGCACTGTATATATATATATATTTTATTGTCTCAATCCTAAAATTTTAGGTGATGCAAAATGTTTGTCAATAGTTGTATATGTCAATGGGCTGTTGTTGGGCGGTTGTCACATGTGACAACCTGCCCCAACCAGACCAGAAAGGGAACCAATCTACTCGGAGAAAGGATCCTTCAGGATGTCCAGAAGCATTTAAACTAGAAAGGAAGGGGGGAGAAAACAAAAAAAAACAGAAGGGAGACCACATCAAAACAAGGGCAACTATTAAATGTATTTATCTTAATGTTAGAAGTCTCAGAAACAAAATGTTAGAACTTGAAGCTACTACACTAACAAGTAACTACGATGTGATAGGTGTTACAGAAACTTGGTTGTCTGAGAGTGATGGAGACGAATATAATATTAGTGGGTACACACTATATAGGAAAGACAGGCAGGACAGAAGAGGCGGAGGGGTAGTGGGCAGCAGTGTGGAGTAGTGGTTAGGGCTCTGGACTCTTGACCGGAGGGTTGTGGGTTCAATCCCCAGTGGGGGACACTGCTGCTGTACCCTTGAGCAAGGTACTTTACCTAGATTGCTCCAGTAAAAACCCAACTGTATAAATGGGTAATTGTATGTAAAATAATGTGATATCTGTATAGTGTGAAATAATGTATAATGTGATATCTTGTAACAATTGTAAATCGCCCTGGATAAGGGCGTCTGCTAAGAAATAAATAATTATACATAAGAAATAGTCTTCAAGCCCAGGTGTTAAATCAGGACAAAGAAAACAATGCAGAATCAATATGGGTCAGAATAATGGACAAAAATTCAAAGGGCATAATAATAGGAGCATGCTATAGACAGCCAAATTCAGACACTGAGCAAAATAATATGTTGTACAATGACATTCGAAATGCGTGTAGAAAAGGAGAAGCCATACTAATGGGGGATTTCAACTTCCCCCGTATAAAATGGGAGAACCCGGTGGGGAGCACGACGGACGAAATTGAAATGGTGGCAATGACAAATGACTGCTTCCTAACGCAATTTGTCAAGGCATCGACTAGAGGGGAGGCATGCCTTGATTTAGTCTTTTCAAATAATGAAGACAGAATAACTAAAACAGAGGTCAGAGAGCCATTGGCAAACTCAGACCACAACATGGTCTAATTTGAAGTATTTTTTAAAACCCCAAAAGTAATGACTAAAGCTAAGGTTTACAATTTTAGAAAAGCAAACTATGAAGGTATGAAACAGAGACTAACAGAAGTAGATTGGAGTAAAATAGAGAAAACATCCACAGAAAAAGGATGGCTGTTTTTTAAAAATGTAGTACTAGAGGTACAAAACAATTACATCCCAAAAGTAGACAAATCTAAATCTAAAACAAAATGGCCAAAATGATTTAATAGATCAATATAAAAAAATATTCAGCGAAAAAAGGCACTTTACAGAGCATTTAAAAGGGACCAAAAACAAAGTACACAGAAAGAGTACTTGGAACTGCAAACACAAGTCAAAAAGGAAGTTAGAAAGGCCAAGAGAGAGATAGAAATCAATATTGCTAAGGGGGCTAAAACCAATTCCAAAATATTTTTCCAATATTATAACAGCAAGAGAACATTCAAAGAGGAGGTTAAATGTCTAAGAGACACAAATGGCAAAATCATAGATGAAGAAAAAAAATAGCAAATATATTAATGATTACTTTTCACAGGTTTTTACAAAGGTGGACACGGACAACATGCCCGACATGTCAACCTGTTCCTATCCAATTTTAAATAACTTTAGCATAACAGAGGCAGAAGTGTTAAAGGGACTAGGAGCTCTTAAAATAAACAAATCCCCTGGGCCAGATGTGATCTTCCCAATAGTACTCAAAGAAATGAAAGAAGTTATTTACAAACCACTAACCAAGATCATGCAACAGTCTCTTGACACAGGGGTTGTACCGACAGACTGGAAAATAGCAAACGTTATACCGATCCACAAAAAGGGAGACAAAACCGAACCAGGTAACTACAGACCAATAAGCCTGACTTCTATTATATGTAAACTTACGGAAACTATAATAAGATCCAAAATGGAAATTTACCTATATGGTAACAATATCCTGGGAGACAGTCGGCATGGTTTTAGGAAAGGGAGATCGTGTCTAACTAACCTACTTTACTTTTTTGAGGATGCAACATTGAAAATGGATAACTGCAAAGCATATGACATGGTCTATTTAGATTTCCAGAAAGCTTTTGACAAAGTCCTGCATAAAAGATTAATTCTCAAACTGAACGCAGTAGGGATTCAAGGAAATGCATTCACATGGATTAGGGAGTGGTTAACAGGTAGACAACAGAAAGTACTGATTAGAGGAGAAACCTCAAAATGGAGTGAGGTAACCAGTGGTGTACCACAGGGATCAGTATTAGGTCCTCTGTTATTCCTAATCTACATTAATGATTTAGATTCTGGTATAATAAGCAAACTCATTAAATTTGCAGACAACACAAAAATAGGAGGAGTGGCAAACACTGTTGAAGCAGCAAAGGTCATTCAAAATGATCTAGACAGCATTCAGAATTGGGCAGACACATGGCAAATGAAATTTAATAGAGAAAAGTGTAAAGTATTGCATGCGGGCAATAAAAATGTGCATTATAAATATCATATGGGAGATAGTGAAATTGAAGAAGGGAACTATGAAAAAGACCTAGGAGTTTATGTTGACTCAGAAATGTCTTCATCTAGACAATGTGGGGAAGCTATAAAAAAGCTAACAAGATGCTCGGATATATTGTGAGAAGTGTTGAATTTAAATCAAGGGAAGTAATGTTAAGACTCTGCAATGCATTAGTAAGACCTCACCTAGAATATTGTGTTCAGTTCTGGTCACCTCGTTAAAAAAGGATATTGCTGCTCTAGAAAGAGTGCAAAGAAGAGCAACCAGAATTATCCCGGGTTTAAAAGGCATGTCATATGCAGACAGGCTAAAAGAATTGAATCTATTCAGTCTTGAACAAAGAAGACTATGCGGCGATCTGATTCAAACATTCAAAATCCTAAAAGGTATAGACAATGTAAACCCAGGGGATTTCTTTGACCTGAAAAAAGAAACAAGGACCAGGGGTCACAAATGGAGATTAGATAAAGGGGCATTCAGAACAGAAAATAGGGGGCACTTTTTTACACAGAGAATTGTGAGGGTCTGGAACCAACTCCCCAGTAATGTTGTTGAAGCTGACACCCTGGGATCCTTCAAGAAGCTGCTTGATGAGATTCTGGGATCAATAAGCTACTAACAACCAAACGAGCAAGATGGGCTGAATGGCCTCCTCTCATTTGTAAACTTTCTTTTGTTCTTATGTTCTTATGTGATGTAATGAGCCTGAGAGACAAAATGAAATTAGCACCTGGGACCCGACTCCTGCCAAGTGACACTAGACTGAAGTTGTACTCAGGCGAACTGATGAAGTCTCTGGGAATCTTCAGGACAGAGTGTATAATACGTGGACCTACACACAAGCTTGAGTTTGAAATTGTGGAAGCCAGTCAGAAACCTCTGTTGTCCGGCTCAACATGTGAGCGCCTGGGTCTGATTCAATTCTCCATCCCTGCCGAGCTCCACAAGGTGGACCATCACTTGAGGGAGTCCTTGACGAAGCAGCTGCTAACAAAGGCGTACAATGATGTGTTTAATGGGCCAGTAGAATGTGTACCAGGAGAGGTTCATTTTGACCTTGACCCAAATGTCTTTCCAGTTCAATGTGCACCACGCAATGTGCCAGTTGCCATCAAGCCAGCAGTAAAGGCTCAGCTAGACAAACATGAAGCAGATGGACATATCGCACCAGTGACTGAACCAACTGATTGGATAAGCAACATGGTAATTGTGACGAAGTCTGAAAAGCTGAGGATTTGCATAGATCCAAAGTTTCTGAACCAAGCACTGAGGAGATCTCACTACATCATGCCAACACTTGAGGATGTCTTGTACAAACTACCTAAAGCACGGGTGTTCATGCTTGTTGATGCACGTGATGAATTTTTGCAGTGTAAATTAGTTGACAAGAGCAGCTATATGACAACTTTCTGGACCCCCTGGGGCCGGAAGAGGTGGCTCAGACTGCCTTTTGGAGTTTCTGTAGCACCAGAGGTTTATCAACGTAAACAACATGAGCTCCTAGCTGGGCTCTGTGGAATTGAGCCGATAGCTGATGACATCCTTGTGGTTGGCTGTGGGGATACAGATGAGGAAGCAGAGCGCGATCATGACAGCAAACTGTTGGCACTGATGGATCGCTGCAGGCAAGTAAAACTGAGGCTTAGTTTGAAGAAACTGCAAATAAAGGTTAAAGAGGTTCGCTTCCATGGCCACATTCTGTCCTCCGAGGGTCTGAAAGCTGACCCTGAGAAGATCAGAGCCATACGGGAGATGCCACAGCCGACGGATGTGAAATCGGTTCAGCGCTTCATTGGGTTTGTCACCTACCTGGCAAAATTCATGCCACGCCTATCAGAGATTTGTGAGCCCTTAAGAAGGCTTCTGGACAAGGATGCAGTTTGGCACTGGCTTCCGAAGCACGACAGTGCAGTGCAGGACATCAAACGCTTGGTCACAGCTACGCCTGTGCTGCAGTATTATTAGTGTTACAAAACCTGTCACTATTCAGAGTGATTCAAGCAAAAGTGGGCCTGGATGCTGCCTACTACAAGAAGACCAGCCTGTTGCATTTGCAACTAGGGCGCTGACCCCGACTGAGCAAGGCTATGCTCAGATTGAAAAGGAATGTCTGAGCATAGCGTTTGCCTGCCAGCGCTTCCATCACTATCTCTATGGCCACGACATGATCACTGCAGAAACTGACCATAAGCCATTGATATCTATTTTCAAGAAGCCTCTCCTGAGCGCACCCAAGCGCCTTCAAAGCATGCTGTTCACATTACAGAACTACAGCCTCAATGTTTTCTATAAACCTGGCCCTGAGATGTACATCAGTGACACACTGATGGCATGTCCAATGCTGAGCAGGAGCGACACACAGTTTGCAGTGTGCAGCAGGAGCAGTATGACATAGCGCAGATTAACCAAGCTGGCTATTTAAATATCACGGGCCAGTGGTTGCTCCAGATAAGACAGCATACAGAGATTGCAAGCGCTAAAGTCGGCAGTCTTGGCTGGTTGGCCAGACTTAAAGGAAGATGTGTCACTCCTTGTGAGAGAATACTGGACATTTAGGGATGAAATAAGCATTCAGAATGGCATACTGTACAAAGGGCCGAGGGTTATCATTCCAAAATCATTAAGACCAGAGATGCTGACACGCATACACTCAAGCCACATTGGTGGGGAAGCATGCTACAGGCAGGCACGCAATACCCTGTACTGGCCCAACATGCAAAATGAGATCAAAGACTTTGTCAACCGTTGTTCAACTTGCAGTGAATATGCACAGCTGCAGCTGAAAGAAACCATGATGTCTCATGTGCTGCCTACACGGCCTTGGCAAAGTGTAAGCATGGACCTATTCAACTATGCAGGGCAAGTGTTTCTACTAATGGTTGACCATTACTGTGACTTCTGGGAGATTGAGCTGCTCCCGGACTTGTCTGCTGAAGCCACAATCAAGCGTTGCAAGGTACAGTTTGCACGACATGGCCAACCGGACAGAGTGATCTCGGACAATGGACCCCAATTTGCATGTGAGCAATTCAGACGATTTGCAACTGAATGGGAGTTTGAGCATCTTACCTCTTCGCCACGGCACCCGCAAGCTAATGGAAAAGCTGAATCCGCTTTCAAAATAGTGAAGAATCTGTGCAAGAAAGCTAAGCATGAGGGCAAAGACCCATAGAAAGCCATCCTATATTGGAGGAACACGCCAACTGAGGGCATGGAGAGTAGTCCAGCACAGCGCCTGATGTCAAGGAGGCTGAAGACTTCTTTGCCAGTAGCCAACAAGCTACTTGAACCCTGATCTCCAAAATTGAAATATGATGTGTCTGCCAAAGACTTACCCGAACTGAACATCGGTGAGCCGATCCATATGAAGCCACTCCCTGGGGATAGGACTGGCCGCTGGAGGCTGGGTACCTGTGTACAGAGGGTTGCGCCTCGCTCTTATCTTGTGGATGTAGAGGGTAGCCTTTACCACTGTAATCGCGTGGATCTGCGAGTGGCAGAACAACCAGCTGCACAAGGCTATGGACTGCCTGCACACGACCCAGCGGAGGTGCTCCCAAACCCCAGTATTGCTAGACCAAGTAAGGAAAGGGGAGAGTGTGCAGCTGTTGTTCCAGAGAGCTACGAGGATGAGAACTTCAAGGAAGTTAGCACACCGGTTGGTTTTTCAGGGCCAAGCACACCAACCAGAGGAGAGTGCAGCACTACATCTGGAGTGAAACAGCTCCTTGCAGACAAGATCCCTGTCTTCTCTCACAGTGGAAGACAGTTAAGAATACCAGACAGACTCAATTTGTGACTGATCTAACAGCAAAATAATAGGTTACCTGTTTAGGACTTTACAGGAGGGTTCAGTTCAAGTTTGTTTGTGTTTTTCTCTCCTTTCTTTTCCTTTTCTACTCAGAAAGGCATGTTTTAAAAAAAAGTGTTTATGAATACTACTAATAGTAATCAAACCAAGTGTTATGTAATCGATTGGTCAATTCACTCTCCTGCTTGGGTCTCACTTATAGGGCAATTAAGGAAACTGGACCTATATATATATAAAAAGGGAGATGTTGTAGAGTTATTATGTAAACTACGCCACCTTGTGGCTCATTGTTATACCACATTATGCTATGCATGCTAGTTACCGTTTTACCTTTGGCCTGTGCGTTGTCACGGGGTTCAACATGGTTCTATACACAAACAGCTTGTCGTGTCTTTATTACAACACATGAAACAACTCCCTCATGGAAATGCAGCTCTGTCCTCAGATGGGATGCGGAGCGGCTGTTGCCGAGGTGGTTCCGATGTTGGAAACGCGGGTTTCTCTTGGATTGATCAGGGAGGGCTGGACGGGTTTCTTTATCAAGCACTCCCGAGAGGATTGTGGGATGTGTTGCTGTTTAATATAACGTTATAACTATATTAATAACATATGCGTACAGACACCTTACAGTACGCTGCTGAAGAATAAGAATCACACGAAGCTGAAAAATGTATAAAGAGATATTTTAAAAAAAACATGTCTATATATGTTCGTTGCTGAGAGGGCAGATTCACATCCCAGCACTTTGGTATCTCTGGGCTTGAAACGGTGTTCCATAAGTGTAACACCAATTATTATTATTATTATTATTATTATTATTATTATTATTATTATTATTATTATTATTATTATTATTATTATTATATTATTTAGTTTTATTTATCAGAAATATAAAAACATATTATTATTTCTATTATATGTGTGTGTGTATTTGTGTGTGTGTGACCAATAAAAACACAGAAATGGTGGAAATGGTTGTATTATTGGCTGATCGCCCAAAAACACCAAAAATAACGTCTGATAGCTGGTGGAGCAGGGAGTAGGGAGCAGGGAGGATGGAGGAGGGAGCAGGGAGTAGGGAGAAAGCAGGATGGAGGAGGGAGCAGGGAGTAGGGAGAAGGCAGGATGGAGGAGGGAGCAGGGAGTAGGGAGCAGGGAGAATGCAGTAGGGAGGAGGCAGGAGGGTGGAGGGAGCAGGGTGGATGGAGCAGGGAGGATGGAGGAGGCAGCAGGGAGTAGGGAGCAGGCAGAATGGAGGCGGGAGAATGGAGGATGGAGGATGCAGTTGGGAGGAGGCAGGAGGGTGGAGGGAGCAGGGTGGAGGGAGCAGGGAGGTTGGAGGAGGGAGCAGGAATAAGGGAGCAGGGAGGATGCAGATGGGAGCAGGGAGGAGGGAACAGGGTGGAGGGAGCAGGGAGGATGGAGGCGGGAGAATGGAGGATGGAGGATGCAGTTGGGAGGAGGCAGGAGGGTGGAGGGAGCAGGGTGGAGGGAGCAGGGAGGTTGGAGGAGGGAGCAGGAATAAGGGAGCAGGGAGGATGCAGATGGGAGCAGGGAGGAGGGAACAGGGTGGAGGGAGCAGGGAGGATGGAGGAGGGAGCAGGCAGCATGGAGAAGGGAGTAGGGAGGATGCAGGTGGGAGCAGGGTGGAGGCAGGAGGGTGGAGGGAGCAGGGAGGATGGAGGGAGAATGGAATAGGGAGCAGGGAGGATGCAGGTGGGAGCAGGGTGGAGTCAGGAGGGTGGAAGGAGCAGGGAGGATGGAGGAGGGAGCAGGGAGTAGGGAGCAGCGAGGATGCAGGTGGGAGCAAGGAGGAGGGAGCAGCTTGGAAGGAGGATGGAGCATACAAGAGGGAGAAGGAAGCATAGAGGAGGGAGCAGGGAGCAGGGAGTAGGGAGCAGGGAACAGGGACTGATGAAAAAGGGAGGAGGGAGTGACTTGAGGACGGCGCAGACAATGACTGTTGTATGTTTCAATTCTATTTCTCTCTCTTTTTTCTGCCCAGTGAATGAAGTTGCAGTTTACAGTCTGCAGGCTCCAGAGCCAAGGAACAGAGCTGAGTTTTTAAAATGTAAGTCTGTTTTCACTGAAACATTTGATTGAAAGATGTGTCACTCCATTGTGAGCAGAGGTAACACTACAGAACAGGGAGGGGTGGAGCTTGAGGGCAGCAATTATTATTATTTATTAGTAATTGTGAAGCCATTAATCTACACTCCTCTCCAACAAGTGTTGGTTCAGATGAATACATGCAGAATGACTGGGAGAGAGGCATTTGTTGCCTGTTTTTCCACTCAGACCTTTCTCTCCCGAAATATCTCGTTAACCCTGAATAGATAATCATCCCATCTTTTAATACATGTACAATGCATGTGAAACCAGTTGTGGCGTAAAATGAACAGCTATCCCTCCCAGTCATCCTGTGCTGGTAGTAAATGTATATTGCAGTATCACTGCACTTGTGGGATGGATTGCTCATTAAAATATTAGACAGATATTTGAAGAGTGGAAGATATTCTATTGAAGATATTTAGTAAGCAAGGGGTCTGAGTGGGTAAAATGGCAACACATACCCTGTAGGAACATTAAGTGAACTGTAATTGTATGCAGAGCTGCATTTGATTGGTTCCAATTGAAGAAGTTTGATAAGATCGAGGAATTATAATGAATAAAACAATCAAACAGCAAGAGGGCTTAATTAATAGCAGCAGCAGTTTATTGAAGACAGAAAAATAAAATGAGAGAACTTATCCAAAGTGAGAAATAAATCTCAAGTAAGAATTATAGATCAAATCTATTGATTATCAATCTTAATTATTACAGTCTAAATATACTTGTCTATAAAAAAAAGCAGAGAGGAGGGAGCAGGGAGCCTGGAGGAGGGAGCAGGGAGGAAGGAGCATAAAGGAGGGAGCATAGAGAATGGAGCAGGGAAAAGGGAGGAGAGAGGATGCAGCAGGGTGCATGCAGGAGAGAGGATGGAGCATAAAGAAGAGAACAGGGAGGAGGAAGGAGGGAGCCTACAGGAGGGAGCAGGGAGGAGGGAGCATAAAAGGAGTAGGGAAAAGGAAGAAGGGAACATGGAGGAAGGAGTAGGGAGGAGTGAGCATATAGGAGGGAGGAGGGAGCATACAGGAGGGAGTAGGGAGCAGAGAGGAGGGAGCAAGGAGTAGGGAGCATTCAGGAAGGAGCAAGGAGTAGGGAGCATAAAGGAGGGAAGAGGGAACAGGGAGCATACAGGAGGGAGGAGGGACCAGGAAGTAGGGAGCATATAGGAGGGATCAGGGTGGAGGTAGGATGGAATAGAAAGCATACAGGAGGGGGCATGGAGGAGGGAGCATAAAGGAGGGAGCATACAGGAGGAAGTAGGGAGGAAGGAGGAGGGACCAAACAGGAGGAAGCAGGGAGTAGGGAGCATACAGGAGGGAGGAGGGACCAGGGAGTAGGGAGCATACAGGAGGGAGCAGGGTGGAGAGAGGATGGAGTAGGGAGCATACAGGAGGGAGCATCGAGGAGGGAGCATAAAGGATGGAGTAGGGAGCATGAAGGAGGAGTCAGGCAGGAATGGGGCATAGAGAATGGAGCAGGGAAAAGGGAGAAGAAGATGCAGCAGGGTCCATGCAGGAGAGGGGAGGGAGCATAAAGAAGGTAACAGGGAGGAGGGAGCATGTAAGAGGGAGTAGGGACCAGGGAGGAGGGAGCATGGAGGATGGAGGAGGGATGAGGGATCATACAGGAGGGAGTAGGGAGGCAGGAGCAGGGAGGATTGAGCATAGACAGAGGAGGCAGCATGGAGGAGGGAGCAGGGAGGAGGGAGCAGAAAGGAGGGAGCAGAGAGGAGAGAGTAGGGAGGAGGGAGCAGAGAGGAGAGAGCAGGGAGGAGGGAGCAACAGGACAGCGGAGGGAGCATAGAGGATGGAGGAGGCAGCAGGAAGGAGGGAGCAGTAGGGAGCATAGAGCATACAGGAGGAAGTATGCCTAAAAGAATTGAATCTATTCAGTCTTGAACAAAGAAGACTTTGTGGCGATATGATTCAAACATTCAAAATCCTAAAAGGTATAGACAATGTCAACCCAGGTGACTTCTTTGACCTGAAAAAAGAAACAAGGACCAGGGGTCACAAATGGAGATTAGATAAAGGGGCATTCAGAAACAGAAAATAGGAGGCACTTTTTTACACAGAGAATTGTGAGGGTCTGGAACCAACTCCCCAGTAATGTTGTTGAAGCTGACACCCTGGGATCCTTCAAGAAGCTGCTTGATGAGATTCTGGGATCAATAAGCTACTAACAACCAAACGAGCAAAGATGGGACAAATGGCCTCCTCTCGTTTGGCAACTTTCTCATGTTCTTATGTATTTAACACAATAATAGTTTTATCAAATTATAGTGGAATAGTTGTATGCTTGTGTCTTAGGAAATATCAGTTTACAAAAGCTCGCTTATTTTGCAGACTCCATGTTCACAAGTATGCGGAAGCCCCTTTGGCAGTCAGCATGCTCTGACATCATAAGTCACATGACCGGAACCTGCGTGACGTCGAGTTATTTTGCTTAAACATCAATAATAACCGGACAAAGAAGAAGAAGGCACAAAAAGGACATAAAATACAAAAAAATGATGTAGCCTATCATTGTGATAAGTTGAAATATTGAATTACCTTGACAAGATGTTCCGGGTCGTACCGGCTGACTTTTATGGAGTGTAAAAAAAAAAAAAAATCGTTAATATCTTTTTTTTCCAGATTTAACTTAAATATTGTATTTCTTCCCCAGATTTATAAATGTTGTTAAAATATATATATTTTTTAAACTGTGTACAATCAGATATAATTGAAATCTCGTTACACAGGAGGGCGGCACGGTGGTGTGGTTAGTGCTGCTGCCTCACAGCGCCAGGGTCCTGGGTTCGAATCTGGCCTAGGGTACTGTCTGTGTGGAGTTTGCATGTTCTCCCCGTGTTCACATGGGTTTTCTCCATCCAGGTTGTAGTCTCGCCTGGCGCCCTGTGTATGCCAGGTTAGGCTCCGGCTCACTGTGACCCTGCAAAGGAGTAAGCGGTTAATTATAATGGATGGATGGATAGTTACACGGTTTAACATTTAGCTAAATATTTAACTAAATCTTAGATCTCCTAACTAGATTTAACATTTAGCTAAATATTTAACTAAATCTTAAATCTCTTAACTAGATTTAACATTTAGCTAAATATTTAACGGCCAGCTAAATCTGGAGTTCATATGCAAATGCGCCCCGCCCGCTTTGTGACGTCATCATTCTTCGGACGGGCGGGTGAATCTCCACGGACTCGGTCAGGTTCACGTTCAGAAAGACATCCTGGCGGATTCCAGTATCTCACCTGCAATCATCGAGCGCGCAGCTGCTGCTGCTGTAAGAGCCGCTCTACAGGCTGGAACAGCCAGCGCTGCTCAACCACCACAAACTGAGGGACGTGGAAGGATATCATCCATTGAGCTACGACAATCGCATTCGGGAAGTTTAGTTTTGGGTTTTTTTAAACATAATTTCATAATAGGACTTACAGTTTGCTATAGTCTATAGCTCTAACACTGGTCCGAAGTTATTTCAGATTGAATGAGTGTCGTGATTTAATAAATGTAGTGGAAAAGGTGGGCACGATATGTAATAAAGGTCAGTCTTGGGTCCTCTCCTGTTCTCTCTGTACACCCACTCCCTGGGCCCCGTCATCGCATCCTATGGTTTCTCATACCATTTCTATGCTGATGATGCCCAGATTTTCCTTTCCTTCACCAGCTCTGACTCCACCATCCCCTCCCTTATCTCTACCTGTCTGTCTGCTATCTCCTCCTGAATGCACTCGCATCACCTCATAATCAACCTCTCTAAATCTGACCTCCTTTTCTTTCCCTCCTCCTCCCCCTCCTCTGATCTCTCTATCTCTGTTCCTCTGGAATCTACCACACTCTCTCCCTCCTCCTCAGCTAAGAAACTCGGAGTCACCCTGGACCCCTGCCTCTCTTATTCCCAGCACATCTCCACTCTGGCACGCACTTGCCGATTCTTCCTGAGCAACATACAAAGAATCTGACCCTTTCTCACCAACTACGCCACCCAACTCCTGGTCCAGGCCTTGGTACTCTCCCGCCTAGACTACTGCAACTCCCTCCTGGCTGGTCTCCCTGTGTCTGCCAGCCGTCCGCTCCAGCTTATCCAGATCTCTGCTGCTCGCCTGGTGTTCTCTCTGCCTTGCTTCGCCCACGCTACTGCACTACTCCGCTCGCTCCACTGGCTCCCAATCACCGCACGCATCCAGTTCAAGACTCTTGTACTAGCCTACAGATGCCTTGACCAGACTGCACCCAGCTACCTCCAGACCCTCATCTCTCCCTACACCCCCACTCGACCTCTCCGCTCCGCCTGCACTAGAAGACTGGCTCTACCTCTGCTACGCTCCCCTGCCTCCAGAGCCCGCTCCTTCTCCACCCTTGCTCCGCAGTGGTGGAATGACCTTCCTACAGATGTCAGGACTGCCCAGTCCCTGACCACATTCCGACGCCTCCTTAAGACTCACCTCTTCAGACAGCACCTACAGAACTCCTCTTTTTTCCCTCTGGACACTTTATGACTCTTCCTTAAATGCGCTTTACCTGCTCTGTATCTGGCCCCTATTTTACTGCATCTAATCCTGTACTTTAGAGTACTGTAATCTGCCAAGTGTTATTTAATCTGTAGTATTTTGTATTTTCTTATATCCTGATGTAACTATCACTGACACTGTTATCTGCTCCGTTATTGAATCGTATTTTGTCATACTTGTACTTGCTAGAACCAAAGTCATTGTATTTATCTTGCTCTTAATTGTATTAGTACTTGTACTGTGATTCTTGAAATGTATTTTTGTTTATGACTGTAAGTCGCCCTGGATAAGGGCGTCTGCTAAGAAATAAATAATAATAATAATAACTGAGCATGGGAGCTGCAGCATGCTGTCAGATCAGGAGTCACTAACACTGAACATAGGAGCTGCAGCATGCTGTCAGATCAGGACTCCACTAACACGAGCATGGGAGCTGCAGCATGCTGTCAGTTTAGGAGTCACTAACACTGAGCATGGGAGCTGCAGCATGCTGTCAGATCAGGAGTGACTAACACTGATCATGGGAGCTGCAGCATGCTGTCAAATCAGGACTTTACTAACATTGAGCATGGATGCTGCAGCATGCTGTCAGATCAGGACTTCACTAACACTAAGCATGGGAGCTGCAATATGCTGTCAGATCAGGAGTCGCTAACACTGAGCATGGGAGCTGCAACATGCTGTCAGATCAGAAGTTACTAACATTGAACATGGGAGCTGCAGCATGCTGTCAGATCATGACTCCACTAACACGAGCATGGGAGCTGCAGCATGCTGTCAGATCAGGACTCCACTAACATTGAGCATGGGAGCTGCAGCATGCTGTTTGCAATATTACAAGTGGACACAATTAAAGGTGCGGTCACCAATTCCACACAAATATTCAGCCAGCCTTGTATTGCCGAGGCCTTGATGCTCCAATTTCAATTTTTCTTCTTGTTGGTCTTGCCTTGCTGTGAGCAGTGCTGAAATAAAACTCCTATATTGCACTAATGCAGTACTTTGTCACACACTACAAGCAGACCACTACTAGTCTAGCACATGCTTAAACCATGCAAACCTCTCTCACACTCTCCCTCCTTGCCGCTACGCACCTCTATGACATTGATGCCCTTTGCTACTTTTTAAGTGCCACATACTTTAGAGTTAATTCAACACCCTGTGATGGGTTACAGAATTGCTGACTTTTTGCCCCTTGAAATGTATTTGCTTATGATTGTAAGTCACCCTGGATAAGGGCGTCTGCTAAGAAATAAATAATAATAATAATAATAATAATAAACCTGACAACCCTAACCTTTGTAACTATACATTGAAATAATAAGATTCATTGCTTTTACTGTAAACTGTGTGTGTTTGGTAATGTGTCACTCACCTGTGTCTCTGTATGTGTGTGTCTCATTGTTATGCTTGTGTGTGTCTATGTGCATGTACTGTACCTGCATTTTATACCAGGATTTGGACCCCTTCTACCATATATCAGAACTCCAGTACAGTATGGCTAACCAGAACTTTGCTTATTCATTTTAGTGCACAGGGACAGAGAACCCAGACCCCTAGAGGTGAAAGTCAGGAATTAGAAGCTAATGAATTAGCACACTGTCTGTCTGTATCTGTGCCACCTAGCCCCCCAGTTTTGAACCCACTCCTCCAGAGAAAAGTGAAACGCAGCAATGAGAGGCGAGTGAATTACTCCACTGTAGGACTTTCACTAGGAGCACTAACAGGAGCCATGACTGAGACAAAAGAAGCTAATCTGTGTTATCAAAATGTCTCATTTTTACATTCTAATGGGTGCTTTAATATGAGCAACAGCAGGGAAAGGGCGCTCCACAGATATGCAAGTATATTATGCATGAGAGTTTCTGTGTGGCAAAAATAAACTCAAGTTTCAGATCAAGAGAGCTGGTTAAATGATGGGTAACTTTACATGTGCAATGCAGGCCCTTCAAGTTGCGTTTGTGATAATTTATTTGAACTCCATCATTATCAAGAAATATGTCTTCCTTAAGTTTCGTTATTACTGTGCATTTTGTTTCGAATAGTTTGCAGTCACGTGCACAATCTATTTCCTTGTCAATATGGCTTTATAAAAGGTTTGATTCTTCAAAAAAATAATTAATCTTCTTCAAATAAAGTCAAACAAAAATAGTTTATTCAGGAATCAAAATGCAAACAGGAACAAAGCAAATCAAATGTGATCCATCATTGATCTCACACACAGGCCTCAGCTGATGGTTTTCTGAGCTGGCATCAGTGTAGATGTTTCTCAGCTGAGTTTTCATGGCATCAGAGATGTTGGGTTTTTTTCTGAGCTGGCATTGGCACAGAGATGCTAGTTTCTGAGCTGCATCAGTGTAGATGTTAGTTTGTGGAATGAGCTGCTCCCAGAAATTACATCGAACAGCACAGATATAGAACTATCTTACGTAATTTACATGAACAAATGTGGTCTTATTTCCCTAGCGTGATGCATGGTGTGAGACACAGCACATTAAAAGTAAACATCTGAGTTTCTTCTTCTCTTTACCAATGTCAGCAGAAACCCAGATAACAAGAAGTTACATTTAATTTAGTTACATGATATGAGTGTTGCTCAATTCTCACAGGCAGCAAAGCATTCCGTGACACTTAACTGAAAGTTATATCATGTCGCTTTCAACAAAAGTAAGTGGTTTTAAAACTAGTTTTAACTGATTTGATTATCGTTTGTACATAGGCCTTTAATGGTGCACACAGCTTTCTACACTGGCACTTACCTACAGACACACAGCTTTCTACACTGGCACTTACCTACAGACACACAGCTTTCTACACTGGCACTTACCTACAGACACACAGCTTTCTACACTGGCACTTACCTACAGACACACAGCTTTCTACACTGGCACTCACCTACAGACACACACCTTTCTACACTGGCACTTACCTAGAGACACACAGCTTTCTACACTGGCACTTACCTACAGACACACAGCTTTCTACACTGGCACTTACCTCCAGACACACAGCTTTCTACACTGGCATTCACCTACAGACACACAGCTTTCTACACTGGCATTTACCTTATTAAAAGGAAAACCAATCAGTTAAGTAAACATCTATTTGATTACCACAAAACTTTGCCCTGGATAAAGGCGTCTGCTAAATAAACAAATAATAACCACAAAACTAAAAAGAACATGGATGACCTCCTCTCTACAGGAGATTTAAAATGAATATATGAAAGATGATGCTTTTACCTATCAGATGTAATACTACATGATATTTATAATGTATGGCGATGCTCTGTTATTATTTTTTTCACACAGGGTTTCATATTTTACTACCTAACCCACAACTATTACCAACATAAACTACCACAGCTATAAAGACATTAGGATCCATACTGGACCTTTGAGCTCACCCGAAGATACCCTGGAACTCTTATGTCTGACAGAAGGCGGCCCAGACTAACAGGGATACCTCAGGGCTCTGAACATGATCCCAGGTAAGTGGAATATTGAACTGGTAAGTTTAGTGGCGTCCTTCGGATGAGAAGTAAACCGAGGTCCTATTGGAAGTGACTCTGCAGCAGCAGCAGTCGCATAGTTCAGCCACTAGGCTAGGGAAGTCGCTTTGGATAAAAGCGTCTGCTGAATGAATAATAATAATAATAATAATAATAATAATAATAATAATAATAATAATGAACTGGACTCTCTATTGATCTTTTCACATAACTGAATGTGGCTGACAGTACCACAAAGGAACGTGTGAGATGTGAGGAGTATGAAAATATGGTTTTCTGAGAAAGAGACAAACAGACAATCTTGCACGTATCTACATACATGCGAGAACAGAAACCACATGCATCTGACAGGTAAAAGCAGAACAAGTGCTCGTGTCGGGTTAAGCACAGCAAAAGTGAAAAACCATAGCCAAAGTTCTGCAACAAAGAGGGTTACAAAGAGTGCATGTGAAACTAGGGAGGACTGAGTAATGAAGCTAGTGGAAGACTGACAACAGACCAGAGCTGTACAATAAACAGCTGAGCCACTTCTTCCAGAGATTGAAATCCTATACTTTGTCTCACGCAGGATTGCCATGCTATATTATTGAAATGTATGTGTTCATGGAACTGTGTATATATTGGGTCTCATAATCAAACATTAAATTACTTTAGATTTAAAACCTATTGATTTAGATACTTTAATATATATACAGTAAGTTTGATATATGAATAAATTATACAGATTTTCTGTATGCGACAGATTGTATTTTCTAATGTCTACTTGAGGCCTGAAGGAAGGTTAAATATATAAGAACATAAGAAAGTTTACAAACGAGAGGAGGCCATTCAGCCCATCTTGCTCGTTTGGTTGTTAGTAGCTTATTGATCCCAGAATCTCATCAAGCAGCTTCTTGAAGGATCCCAGGGTGTCAGCTTCAACAACATTACTGGGGAGTTGGTTCCAGACCCTCACAATTCTCTGTGTGAAAAAGTGCCTCCTTTTTTCTGTTCTGAATGCCCCTTTATCTGATCTCCATTTGTGACCCCTGGTCCTTGTTTCTTTTTTCAGGTCAAAGAAGTCACCTGGGTTGATATTGTCTATACCTTTTAGGATTTTGAATGTTTGAATCAGATCGCCACGAAGTCTTCTTTGTTCAAGACTGAATAGATTCAATTCTTTTAGACTGTCTGCATACGACATGTCTTTTAAACCCGGGATAATCTGGTTGCTCTTCTTTGCACTCTTTCTAAAGCAGCAATATCCTTTTTGTAACGAGGTGACCAGAACGGAACACAATATTCTAGGTGAGGTCTTACTAATGCATTGTAAAGTTTTAACATTACTTCCCTTGATTTAAATTCAACACTTCTCACAATATATCCAAGCTTCTTGTTGGCCTTTTTTATATCTTCCCCACATTGTCTAGGTGAAGTCATTTCTGAGTCAACATAAACGCCTAGGTCTTTTTCATAGATTCCTTCTTCAATTTCTGTATCTCCCTTATGATATTTATAATGCACATTTTTATTGCCTCCGTGCAGTACCTTACACTTTTCCCTATTAAATGTCATTTACCATGTGTCTGCCCAGTTCTGAATGCTGTCTAGATCATTTTGAATGACCTTTGCTGCTGCAACAGTGTTTGCCACTCCTCCTATTTTTGTGTTGTTTGCAAATTTAACAAGTTTGCTTACTATACCAGAATCTAAATCATTAATGTAAATTTGGAATAGCAGAGGACCTAACACTGATCCCTGTGGTACACCACTGGTTACCTCGCTCCATTTTGAGATTTCTCCTCTAATCAGTACTTTCTGTTTTCTACATGTTAACCACTCCCTAATCCATGTGCATGCATTTCCTTGAATTCCTACTGTGTTCAGTTTGAGAATTAATCTTTTATGCGGGACAGTGTCAAAAGCTTTCTGGAAATCTAAATAACCTGTGTGTGAATGAACATTAGAACGTCATTTTTCTAACAATCCTTTTGATTCCCACTTTGCTTGTTTCCTTAGACATGCGTCATCTCTGCAGTCTATTGTGGAATTGCAGTCCTGGGCAAAATGGTGTAGCAGCAGAGACCCGATTTAAAATAAATACAAAAATAAATGTTTTAAAACAAGTAGACCCCCAGTTTAAGTAGAAATCATGTCATTTATTTCATATGAATAACTGTTTTGATTGATCATATTTTATGACAAGAATTAAGGCTAAAAAATAGTCTGTGTGATCCAGTGGTTAAAGAAAAGGGCTTGTAACCAAGAGGTCCCCAATTCAAATCCCACTTCAGCCATTGACTCATGGTGTGACCCTGAGCAAGTCACTCCTTGTGCTCCGTCTTTCGGGTGAGACGTAATTGTAAGTGACTCTGCAGCTGATGCATAGTTCACACACCCTAGTCTCTGTAAGTCGCCTTGGATAAAGGCGTCTGCTAAATAAACAAATAATAATAATAATAATAGGAGGGATTATATTTAAGAATGGTGGCCAATTAGTTTTTTTTCCTCCAAGTTAAGATATGTTTAATATTTAAGCCCCGAGCTGTGGCGCAGACGTTTTTTGAGCTGCATGCTGCTTTCCTGGGCACGGCCCCCAGCCAACCAGGACACCCCCATCAGGACAGCACTGGCCGAGCCTACATACTCAATTAGTTGCCTAGCAACGCATCTCCTGTTGCGCGTCCCAGCAACGTCCATGAAGGCACACATCCAGTTAAGAACCAGAGACAGGGTAATCCCTGTCACTGTACATAACAACATTCTCACTACTGTGGTGCATGTGGGGCTATATATAGATAGAACACAATGTGTTCCCTTATGATAAGCTAGCCAATATGGCTTATGCTTATGTAAAGTTCTAGATTGTGTATTGAAAACCTGGCGTTTGAAGTTTTCAATGGTGCCTCACTGCCCATTTTAAAAAGATGCCCCCCTTTCCTCAGGAACCTCTACACTGGCACTTACCAACAGACACACAGCTTTCTACACTGGCACTTACCTACAGACACACAGTTTTCTACACTGGCACTTACCTACAGACACACAGCTTTCTACACTGGCACTCACCTACAGAAACACAGCTTTCTACACTGGCATTTACCTTATTAAAAGGAAAACCAATCAGTTAAGTAAACATCTATTTGATTACCACAAAACTTTGCCCTGGATAAAGGCGTCTGCTAAATAAACAAATAATAACCACAAAACTAAAAAGAACATGGATGACCTCCTCTCTACAGGAGATTTAAAATGAATATATGAAAGATGATGCTTTTACCTATCAGATGTAGTACTACATGATATTTATAATGTATGGCGATGCTCTGTTATTATTTTTTTCACACACTGTTTCATATTTTACTACCAAACCCACAACTATTACCAACATAAACTACCACAGCTATAAAGACATTAGGATCCATACTGGACCTTTGAGCTCACCCGAAGATACCCTGGAACTCTTATGTCTGACAGAAGGCGGCCCAGACGAACAGGGATACCTCAGGGCTCTGAACATGATCCCAGGTAAGTGGAATATTGAACTGGTAAGTTTAGTGGCGTCCTTCGGATGAGAAGTAAACCAAGGTCCTATTGGAAGTGACTCTGCAGCAGCAGCAGTCGCATAGTTCAGCCACTAGGCTAGGGAAGTCGCTTTGGATAAAAGCGTCTGCTGAATGAATAATAATAATAATAATAATAATAATAATAATAATAATAATAATAATAATAATAATAATGAACTGGACTCTCTATTGAACTTTTCACATAACTGAATGTGGCTGACAGTACCATAAAGGAACGTGTGAGATGTGAGGAGTATGAAAATATGGTTTTCTGAGAAAGAGACAAACAGACAATCTTGCACGTATCTACATACATGCGAGAACAGAAACCACATGCATCTGACAGGTAAAAGCAGAACAAGTGCTCGTGTCGGGTTAAGCACAGCAAAAGTGAAAAACCATAGCCAAAGTTCTGCAACAAAGAGGGTTACAAAGAGTGCATGTGAAACTAGGGAGGACTGAGTAATGAAGCTAGTGGAAGACTGACAACAGACCAGAGCTGTACAATAAACAGCTGAGCCACTTCTTCCAGAGATTGAAATCCTATACTTTGTCTCACGCAGGATTGCCATGCTATATTATTGAAATGTATGTGTTCATGGAACTGTGTATATATTGGGTCTCATAATCAAACATTAAATTACTTTAGATTTAAAACCTATTGATTTAGATACTTTAATATATATACAGTAAGTTTGATATATGAATAAATTATACAGATTTTCTGTATGCGACAGATTGTATTTTGTAATGTCTACTTGAGGCCTGAAGGAAGATTAAATATATAAGAACATAAGAAAGTTTACAAACGAGAGGAGGCCATTCAGCCCATCTTGCTCGTTTGGTTGTTAGTAGCTTATTGATCCCAGAATCTCATCAAGCAGCTTCTTGAAGGATCCCAGGGTGTCAGCTTCAACAACATTACTGGGGAGTTGGTTCCAGATCCTCACAATTCTCTGTGTGAAAAAGTGCCTCCTTTTTTCTGTTCTGAATGCCCCTTTATCTAATCTCCATTTGTGACCCCTGGTCCTTGTTTCTTTTTTCAGGTCAAAGAAGTCACCTGGGTTGACATTGTCTATACCTTTTAGGATTTTGAATGTTTGAATCAGATCGCCACGAAGTCTTCTTTGTTCAAGACTGAATAGATTCAATTCTTTTAGACTGTCTGCATACGACATGTCTTTTAAACCCGGGATAATCTGGTTGCTCTTCTTTGCACTCTTTCTAAAGCAGCAATATCCTTTTTGTAACGAGGTGACCAGAACGGAACACAATATTCTAGGTGAGGTCTTACTAATGCATTGTAAAGTTTTAACATTACTTCTCTTGATTTAAATTCAACACTTCTCACAATATATCCAAGCTTCTTGTTGGCCTTTTTTATATCTTCCCCACATTGTCTAGGTGAAGTCATTTCTGAGTCAACATAAACGCCTAGGTCTTTTTCATAGATTCCTTCTTCAATTTCTGTATCTCCCTTATGATATTTATAATGCACATTTTTATTGCCTCCGTGCAGTACCTTACACTTTTCCCTATTAAATGTCATTTACCATGTGTCTGCCCAGTTCTGAATGCTGTCTAGATCATTTTGAATGACCTTTGCTGCTGCAACAGTGTTTGCCACTCCTCCTATTTTTGTGTTGTTTGCAAATTTAATAAGTTTGCTTACTATACCAGAATCTAAATCATTAATGTAAATTTGGAATAGCAGAGGACCTAACACTGATCCCTGTGGTACACCACTGGTTACCTCGCTCCATTTTGAGATTTCTCCTCTAATCAGTACTTTCTGTTTTCTACATGTTAACCACTCCCTAATCCATGTGCATGCATTTCCTTGAATTCCTACTGTGTTCAGTTTGAGAATTAATCTTTTATGCGGGACAGTGTCAAAAGCTTTCTGGAAATCTAAATAACCTGTGTGTGAATGAACATTAGAACGTCATTTTTCTAACAATCCTTTTGATTCCCACTTTGCTTGTTTCCTTAGACATGCGTCATCTCTGCAGTCTATTGTGGAATTGCAGTCCTGGGCAAAATGGTGTAGCAGCAGAGACCCGATTTAAAATAAATACAAAAATAAATGTTTTAAAACAAGTAGACCCCCAGTTTAAGTAGAAATCATGTCATTTATTTCATATGAATAACTGTTTTGATTGATCATATTTTATGACAAGAATTAAGGCTAAAAAATAGTCTGTGTGATCCAGTGGTTAAAGAAAAGGGCTTGTAACCAAGAGGTCCCCAATTCAAATCCCACTTCAGCCATTGACTCATGGTGTGACCCTGAGCAAGTCACTCCTTGTGCTCCGTCTTTCGGGTGAGACGTAATTGTAAGTGACTCTGCAGCTGATGCATAGTTCACACACCCTAGTCTCTGTAAGTCGCCTTGGATAAAGGCGTCTGCTAAATAAACAAATAATAATAATAATAATAGGAGGGATTATATTTAAGAATGGTGGCCAATTAGTTTTTTTTCCTCCAAGTTAAGATATGTTTAATATTTAAGCCCCGAGCTGTGGCGCAGACGTTTTTTGAGCTGCATGCTGCTTTCCTGGGCACGGCCCCCAGCCAACCAGGACACCCCCATCAGGACAGCACTGGCCGAGCCTACATACTCAATTAGTTGCCTAGCAACGCATCTCCTGTTGCGCGTCCCAGCAACGTCCATGAAGGCACACATCCAGTTAAGAACCAGAGACAGGGTAATCCCTGTCACTGTACATAACAACATTCTCACTACTGTGGTGCATGTGGGGCTATATATAGATAGAACACAATGTGTTCCCTTATGATAAGCTAGCCAATATGGCTTATGCTTATGTAAAGTTCTAGATTGTGTATTGAAAACCTGGCGTTTGAAGTTTTCAATGGTGCCTCACTGCCCATTTTAAAAAGATGCCCCCCTTTCCTCAGGAACCTCTACACTGGCACTTACCAACAGACACACAGCTTTCTACACTGGCACTTACCTACAGACACACAGTTTTCTACACTGGCACTTACAGACACACAGCTTTCTACACTGGCACTCACCTACAGAAACACAGCTTTCTACACTGGCATTTACCTTATTAAAAGGAAAACCAATCAGTTAAGTAAACATCTATTTGATTACCACAAAACTTTGCCCTGGATAAAGGCGTCTGCTAAATAAACAAATAATAACCACAAAACTAAAAAGAACATGGATGACCTCCTCTCTACAGGAGATTTAAAATGAATATATGAAAGATGATGCTTTTACCTATCAGATGTAGTACTACATGATATTTATAATGTATGGCGATGCTCTGTTATTATTTTTTTCACACACTGTTTCATATTTTACTACCAAACCCACAACTATTACCAACATAAACTACCACAGCTATAAAGACATTAGGATCCATACTGGACCTTTGAGCTCACCCGAAGATACCCTGGAACTCTTATGTCTGACAGAAGGCGGCCCAGACGAACAGGGATACCTCAGGGCTCTGAACATGATCCCAGGTAAGTGGAATATTGAACTGGTAAGTTTAGTGGCGTCCTTCGGATGAGAAGTAAACCAAGGTCCTATTGGAAGTGACTCTGCAGCAGCAGCAGTCGCATAGTTCAGCCACTAGGCTAGGGAAGTCGCTTTGGATAAAAGCGTCTGCTGAATGAATAATAATAATAATAATAATAATAATAATAATAATAATAATAATAATAATAATAATGAACTGGACTCTCTATTGAACTTTTCACATAACTGAATGTGGCTGACAGTACCATAAAGGAACGTGTGAGATGTGAGGAGTATGAAAATATGGTTTTCTGAGAAAGAGACAAACAGACAATCTTGCACGTATCTACATACATGCGAGAACAGAAACCACATGCATCTGACAGGTAAAAGCAGAACAAGTGCTCGTGTCGGGTTAAGCACAGCAAAAGTGAAAAACCATAGCCAAAGTTCTGCAACAAAGAGGGTTACAAAGAGTGCATGTGAAACTAGGGAGGACTGAGTAATGAAGCTAGTGGAAGACTGACAACAGACCAGAGCTGTACAATAAACAGCTGAGCCACTTCTTCCAGAGATTGAAATCCTATACTTTGTCTCACGCAGGATTGCCATGCTATATTATTGAAATGTATGTGTTCATGGAACTGTGTATATATTGGGTCTCATAATCAAACATTAAATTACTTTAGATTTAAAACCTATTGATTTAGATACTTTAATATATATACAGTAAGTTTGATATATGAATAAATTATACAGATTTTCTGTATGCGACAGATTGTATTTTGTAATGTCTACTTGAGGCCTGAAGGAAGATTAAATATATAAGAACATAAGAAAGTTTACAAACGAGAGGAGGCCATTCAGCCCATCTTGCTCGTTTGGTTGTTAGTAGCTTATTGATCCCAGAATCTCATCAAGCAGCTTCTTGAAGGATCCCAGGGTGTCAGCTTCAACAACATTACTGGGGAGTTGGTTCCAGATCCTCACAATTCTCTGTGTGAAAAAGTGCCTCCTTTTTTCTGTTCTGAATGCCCCTTTATCTAATCTCCATTTGTGACCCCTGGTCCTTGTTTCTTTTTTCAGGTCAAAGAAGTCACCTGGGTTGACATTGTCTATACCTTTTAGGATTTTGAATGTTTGAATCAGATCGCCACGAAGTCTTCTTTGTTCAAGACTGAATAGATTCAATTCTTTTAGACTGTCTGCATACGACATGTCTTTTAAACCCGGGATAATCTGGTTGCTCTTCTTTGCACTCTTTCTAAAGCAGCAATATCCTTTTTGTAACGAGGTGACCAGAACGGAACACAATATTCTAGGTGAGGTCTTACTAATGCATTGTAAAGTTTTAACATTACTTCTCTTGATTTAAATTCAACACTTCTCACAATATATCCGAGCTTCTTGTTGGCCTTTTTTATATCTTCCCCACATTGTCTAGGTGAAGTCATTTCTGAGTCAACATAAACGCCTAGGTCTTTTTCATAGATTCCTTCTTCAATTTCTGTATCTCCCTTATGATATTTATAATGCACATTTTTATTGCCTCCGTGCAGTACCTTACACTTTTCCCTATTAAATGTCATTTACCATGTGTCTGCCCAGTTCTGAATGCTGTCTAGATCATTTTGAATGACCTTTGCTGCTGCAACAGTGTTTGCCACTCCTCCTATTTTTGTGCTGTTTGCAAATTTAACAAGTTTGCTTACTATACCAGAATCTAAATCATTAAAGTAAATTTGGAATAGCAGGGGACCTAACACTGATCCCTGTGGTACACAACTGGTTACCTCGCTCCATTTTGAGATTTCTCCTCTAATCAGTACTTTCTGTTTTCTACATGTTAACCACTCCCTAATCCATGTGCATGCATTTCCTTGAATTCCTACTGTGTTCAGTTTGAGAATTAATCTTTTATGCGGGACAGTGTCAAAAGCTTTCTGGAAATCTAAATAACCTGTGTGTGAATGAACATTAGAACGTCATTTTTCTAACAATCCTTTTGATTCCCACTTTGCTTGTTTCCTTAGACATGCGTCATCTCTGCAGTCTATTGTGGAATTGTAGTCCTGGGCAAAATGCTGTGGCAGCAGAGACCAGATTTAAAATAAATACAAAAATAAATGCTTGAAAACAAGTACACCCCCGGTTTAGGTAGAAATCATGTCATTTATTTCATATGAATAACTGTTTTGATTGATCATATTTTATGACAAGAATTAAGGCTAAAAAATAGGCTGTGTGGTCCAGTGGTTAAAGAAAAGGGCTTGTAACCAAGAGGTCCCCAATTCAAATCCCACTTCAGCCATTGACTCATGGTGTGACCCTGAGCAAGTCACTCCTTGTGCTCCGTCTTTCGGGTGAGACGTTGTTGTAAGTGACTCTACAGCTGATGCATAGTTCACACACCCTAGTCTCTGTAAGTCGCCTTGGATAAAGGCGTCTGCTAAATAAACAAATAATAATAATAATAATAGGAGGGATTATATTTAAGAATGGTGGCCAATTAGTTTTTTTTCCTCCAAATTAAGATATGTTTAATATTTAAGCCCCGAGCTGTGGCGCAGACGCTTTTTGAGCTGCATGCTGCTTTCCTGGGCACGGCCCCCAGCCAACCAGGACACCCCCATCAGGACAGCACTGGCCGAGCCTACATACTCAATTAGTTGCCTAGCAACGCATCTCCTGTTGCGCGTCCCAGCAACGTCCATGAAGGCACACATCCAGTTAAGAACCAGAGACAGGGTAATCCCTGTCACCGTACATAACAACATTCTCACTACTGTGGTGCATGTGGGGCTATATATTAGATAGAACACAATGTGTTCCCTTATGATAAGCTAGCCAATATGGCTTTTGCTTATGTAAAGTTCTAGATTGTGTATTGAAAACCTGGCATTTGAAGTTTTCAATGGTGCCTCACTGCCCATTTTAAAAAGATGCCCCCCTTCCCTCAGGAACCTCTACACTGGCACTTACCAACAGACACACAGCTTTCTACACTGGCACTTACCTACAGACACACAGCTTTCTACACTGGCACTCACCTACAGACACACAGCTTTCTACACTGGCACTTACCTACAGACACACAGCTTTCTACACTGGCACTTACCTACAGACACACAGCTTTCTACACTGGCACTCACCTACAGACACACAGCTTTCTACACTGGCACTCACCTACAGACACACAGCTTTCTACACTGGCACTCACCTACAGACACACAGCTTTCTACACTGGCACTTACCTACAGACACACAGCTTTCTACACTGGCACTTACCTACAGACACACAGCTTTCTACACTGGCACTCACCTACAGACACACAGCTTTCTACACTGGCACTCACCTACAGACACACAGCTTTCTACACTGGCACTTACCTCCAGACACACAGCTTTCTACACTGGCACTCACCTACAGACACACAGCTTTCTACACTGGCACTTACCTACAGACACACAGCTTTCTACACTGGCACTTACCTACAGACACACAGCTTTCTACACTGGCACTCACCTACAGACACACAGCTTTCTACACTGGCATTTACCTTATTAAAAGGAAAACCAATCAGTTAAGTAAACATCTATTTGATTACCACAAAACTTTGCCTTGGATAAAGGCGTCTGCTAAATAAACAAATAATAACCACAAAACTAAAAAGAACATGGATGACCTCCTCTCTACAGGAGATTTAAAATGAATATATGAAAGATGATGCTTTTACCTATCAGATGTAATACTACATGATATTTATAATGTATGGCGATGCTCTGGACTCTCTATTGAACTTTTCACGTAACTGAATGTGGCTGACAGTACCACAAAGGAACGTGTGAGATGTGAGGAGTATGAAAATATGGTTTTCTGAGAAAGAGACAAACAGACAATCTTGCACGTATCTACATACATGTGAGAACAGAAACCACGTGCATCTGATATGTAAAAGCAGAACAAGCGCTCGTGTCGGTTTAAGCATAGCAAAAGTGAAACCACAGCCAAAGTTCTGCAACAAAGAGGGTTACAAAGAGTGCATGTGAAACTAGGGAGGACTGAGTAATGAAGCTAGTGGAAGACTGACAACAGACCAGACCTGCACAATAAACAGTTGAGCCACTTCTTCCAGAGATTGAAATCCTATACTTTGTCTCACGCAGGATCGCCACGCTATATTATTGAAATGTATGTGTTCATGGAACTGTGTATATATGGGGTCTCATCAAACACTAAATGACCTTTAGATTTAAAACCTGACATTACGAGCAGACTAATGATTTGATCAGGTACAGGTGGAAATAATTTAGGTCAACGGGCAACAGGTCGGTTGTACAGAAAGGTAGGGGACGTTTCTGTATTCAACAGGAAGAAGAAAGCAACAGAGAAAAAAGCGCCGAGGACAAAGAAAAGAGAAGAGAAGAAAGGAAGAGTGAAAGTGAAAGCAACCTCGGGACGTGAGCGGCGTGGATCTGTATTTAGAATCAAGTACGGCAGCAGCAACAGGGACGTGAGCGGCGTGGATCCGAGTCTGGAACAAAACACAGTAATAACTGCAGAGTAATGCGAACCAGACGAGCTTAACAGAAATACAGGGAAGGTATTACTCTCTTGTATTTTTTTTTGTTTGTTTATCAGGCGGTTTGTTAGCCCCCCTGTATTTGCTTTTGATTTAGTATGATCTCGTTTGATTTATAAGGAGCGCCTGCATTTCAATTAAAGCCAATGGAATGTTCGTGCTGTTTTTAGTAATGATGTGTCTATTTTGTGTCCTTTTTATCTATATTGTAGCAAATAGTTAAGCTTAGTGTTTTTAAAGGGAAGGTAGGCCAGTTTTACTTGTGTTTTTGAAACTGCCGTGAACACGTTTACTCTTGCCTCCACAGAAATAGAGGAGGCCACGCAGAACGGTTATTTCGGTCCTGCAGCAAGTGGGCGTGGCCTAAATAGATTTTCTACTTTTTCTTTTGCTACTTTTCACCCTAGCAAAGTAGTGGATGTAGTTTTTTTATTTGCTACTTTTCCACTCTTGTCATAATGTGGGTGGTGATTGGTTGGTTTTAAACATTTTGTTTTATATTTTCTAAAAATAAAATCTATTTTAAAGTGTTAACGCTTGTGCTGTCTGTCCCTGGGTGTGCTGGTCTCTGATCCTGCATCCTGCTGTCGCAATATTTAACGAACCTGTGTAAAGTAAAAATTGGTACACGTAATGGTTATACTGGGTCCTGGTGACCATAACCACCAGGTGGCGTAGTCGGCTACAATTGGGTGTGAACTGTGACACCCTGGTGACATTCTTAAGTTCCTATAGGTGGTTTTTAGTTCAATTGTAATTCCCGTACAAATAGATACAGTGTGCTTACTATCTATGAGAAGAGTTAGTTCCGGTTTCTCTTGCAGAGAAATTACAAACACGCAAGTCACAGTGAGGAAGGAAAAACATAAGCGGGTAGGATGTATTGTAGTTTTTACAGAAATCAAACTAACATTCGGAGGTCATTTCTGGGACAGAAAACATCTACGTCACTCTCTTGTACTCCACTGCCACAACAGCATTGTCCTGCCCCTTAACAACCAATACACACTCCTGATTCGCTGGTACAGTACTCCCCTGACCTTTCAACTCCCACCTAATAGGATCTCGGTAACCGTCATAGCCACACATACTGCTACATACAGGTAGGCTACCGTATTACAGAAAATAAGCAGCCGCCTGACTTCTAAAATGTCATGAGGTCATGTAATAAAACATCGGCAGCGTTTGAAAACCAGATTAATAAAAATCACCCTCGTATAGAGGCAGCACTCTTAAGCGCTGCAGTCATTTGGATCAATTTAAAATAAACGCAGCATCGCCAAATTGAAGTAATACGGTATTACAGGGTAGTAACAGAATTTATAATGTGTTATAAACACTGAATAGATGATATAAGAAATCTGCAATAAATGAAAATATAAAACTGTATATTAGCTGTAAACAAATCAGGACAACTCACATTAAACACACATGATTTACACTTAATTGTCTGGGTCATTTATTATTTTTATTTAAAAATTAATCTGTTTATTGAAAAAGGTTTTTCATTATTTGTACAAAAAAATGGAAACACCTGCCATAGCATTGTCAATATGGTGTAGGGTGTCCATGGGCAGCCAGCACGGCACTGATTGGACGTGGCAGGTAGCGATTCTGCAAGGTGCTTTTTAAATTGTGCTGGAGGGATACGGGACCATTCCTCAATGATTACCAGCCTCTAATTCCTTCAGGTTGTGTTGTATTGGGTGTGGAAATCTGCAGTCAAGTCAGAATGGCCCATACATAGAGAGAGTCACAGCACTTTAGAGACTGTTCCTTGTGAATAAGCCTCAGTAATAATTTGTGCCGCCTTGAAAATGGAAGCACCAGCCAACCAAGCACCTCTTATCAGCCCTCTATCAAAAGTCTCAGATCTATTGCCCTGTGATCCCATCGTGACTGAAACAGACTTGTGTCAGGGAGATGCATCTTTTACACATCACAGAATACATGTCAGGAATACCATTTCAATCAGGCCTGTGGATGACACAAAAGTGTGTGCTGCATGTAGCAGGTTTTCCTATGTTTTTGTCCCATTTGTTGTTCCCTTTGAAGAAATCCAGAAGTGCTGGTCAGAACTGAAGGGATTAAAATACATCCAACACTGAGGCATTATCACCCCCTGCTGGGAGAAACAAAGAACTGCAGTTTAGACTCCTCAATACAAGGGTTGTTGGATATCGGCTTCCCTTTCATCAAGGTGTTTTTTTTAGCATGGTACAGCACTGGGGAATCTCTTCGGTAACAATTTAAACATGGAGCTTCATGCGTACCTTTATACAGGCAAGCAATAGGTACAAGATGCCTTTTCCTCGTGTTGTTGTTGTTGTTGTTATTATTATTATTATTATGTTTGTAAATTTTCTCATCAGATTTCTAAAATGGTTGGATAATTACCCTAACAAGCATCTAATTAGATGCATCGCGTCTACGCGTGAGGCAGTTTCAATATTATAATTGTTTGCTTATTTTAACAATAACGTGAATGAAATATCATCTCAAGAAAGAAGACATTTCCATGGATATCGTAAATCACAATCAGATTGCATTACATGTGCAATCTGCCCACAGTGGAAAAGCAGAAACATGTTTTAAGCCTGGCCTTTGTCGCCCTCTTCAGGACAAACTCTGCAGCTGCGCAGATTATTGTTGAAGAGATTCTTTTCACTTGATTCATTTGGAAATGTTGGGCCAGATTCACAAAACCTTCAGCATTGTTTTTATTAAATGCATAGTTTTATTAAATGCACTGTTTTATTAAATGCAAGCATAAAAACAAACTTTTAGATTTAAATAAGCATGTCGTTTAATAACCATTTTTTACATTCATGTACACTATTTAATGTAAATCTTTTTTAATGTACTTTTTCTTTAAATGTTTTGTAAAGTTTTAATGATCAATAAATGTTTTGTTCTGCGCCTACTTCTGAAATGAACATAAACTAAGAGGACTGTCAACAGCAGCTGCTCTCTGGAAACGTGAAGTGCACAAAAAAGCTTTGGAGAAAATGTTAAACACACATAAAAAATATTCTACTATAACAATGACCACACAGTGTTGCTTTAACTAAACAATACCAGCAGACCAGCCTATTTCATACAGGTCTGTGTAACTAAACAATACCAGCAGACCAGCCTATTTCATACAGGTCTTTGTAACTAAACAATACCAGCAGACCAGCCTGTTTCATACAGGTCTTTGTAACTAAACAATACCAGCAGACAAGCCTATTTCATACAGGTCTTTGTAACTAAACTATACCAGCAGACCAGCCTGTTTCATACAGGTCTTTTTAAGAAGAAAAAAAAACAGAGCGATTCAGCCTATTGTATCTTTCAAAGGTTTGCCTGCCAGTTGAAGGAGCCAATGATAGCAGGGTAATACTATTGTGAAGCTGCTCAAAGAACACTACAGGTACAGTCCTGAATCCTCCCAGAAGCTCAGGGTGTGAAGTGTAGAAGAACTGAAATGTCCGCTCTGGATAGACAAACACCAAAAAGATAACAAAGTTACAAACTGAATGAAAGGAGACAGTACAATATTGTGGGATCAAATAAAAGCAGGTTTTTCACATCTTCAGCGTGCCCAGCTGGCACGAGCCCGTGAGGCTCTGTTGTTTTCAGAGCGCGAGCTCGGGTTCAAATGATTTCAGTCGCTTCTCGACTCTGGGATCAAGCTATCAGACACTTCCAGATGGTTAGTCAAGCTAACAGCCCCTAAAAGACTAAAACATCCCATTTAAAACACATGAAAGCCCCGTGCAGCCAGTCTACCCAGGCTAAGTGCTTGAGAAAGAGAGGGGGAGAGAGGTCTAAAGGGAGGGGGTGTATATAACACTGCTCATGAACACACTGCTCCCAGGTAGGAAACCCACTGATCCTCAACTACTGCTCCTAGTGATCTCACACAGCTCCAATCCTCCAAGTCCACAGCTTGAGTTGCAATCTGATTTCTCAGCTTCTCACACGGCACAGCACCCAGCTCCCAACTTACAGCTCCCAGCTCCAGCACAGTTCATCTCCAGCACCCCCTCCTCATCACTCCCCACCCCACACTGTATACTCTCAATCCATCACTTCTCATTAACAGCACCCCCTCCTCAACACTCCCCACCCCACACTGTATACTCTCAATCCATCACTTCTCATTAACAGCACCCCCTCCTCAACACTCCCCACCCCACACTGTATACTCTCAATCCATCACTTCTCATTAACAGCACCCCCTCCTCAACACTCCCCACCCCACACTGTATACTCTCAATCCATCACTTCTCATTAACAGCACCCCCTCCTCAACACTCCCCACCCCACACTGTATACTCTCAATCCATCACTTCTCATTAACAGCACCCCCTCCTCAACACTCCCCACCCCACACTGTATACTCTCAATCCATCACTTCTCATTAACAGCACCCCTTCCTCAACACTCCCCACCCCACACTGTATACTCTCAATCCATCACTTCTCATTAACAGCACCCCCTCCTCAACACTCCCCACCCCACACTGTATGCTCTCAATCCATCACTTCTCATTAACAGCACCCCCTCCTCAACACTCCCCACCCCACACTGTATACTCTCAATCCATCACTTCTCATTAACAGCACCCCCTCCTCAACACTCCCCACCCCACACTGTATACTCTCAATCCATCACTTCTCATTAACAGCACCCCCTCCTCAACACTCCCCACCCCACACTGTATACTCTCAATCCATCACTTCTCATTAACAGCACCCCCTCCTCAACACTCCCCACCACACACTATATACTCTCAATCCATCACTTCTCGTCAGCTAGACCAGCTGCACACCTCCAGCTCTTGCATACCTTAGTTTTAAACACATTGGAGGTGAGAGCATAGTGAAAAGTCCATCGCAATTCTGTTTTACAATGTGCCACTTTAGAATCAGCTTGTTTCCCCTCTTCACTGGTCAGCAAGGGGGTCAGTAAGGTGTGGAATGGATTGGATTGGAATGTGTGTCCCTGGAGAAGTGCAGAATCCCTGGCCTCTGTTCTGGGAGTCCGATCTGCTCGTTTTATTAACCTGGTTTTATCACAGTTTGGAGCTGCACTGCTGCAGGAGTGTTTGGAGAGGCTGAAGCAGTTGTTTTCAGATCACCAGTTCCCTGACACTGAGCCACTTTCTCTAACCTGCTAGTCTCCTCCACAGTGGATCAATGCTGTGATGAACCAGGACATGTGCTGAGGTTTGGGACCTGATCTAGCCTGTCTCTAAACAGCGCTGATGAAAAGACCTTCAGCGAGGGAGGCTGGGTGTGGATGACACTGCACAAGCCACCGCTCCCTCAAAGATCAGGGTCCTTCAATGGAGGATTCTGTACACCATGTAGAGTACAAATCCAAGGAGAATATGAGGAGGTTGTATAATGCAGTGGTGAGACCACACTTACAGGACTAGGTCCAAGTCTGGTCAGCACAGCACCAAAGGAACACTGTGGCCAAGGAGAGAGTGCAACAAAGACCAACCAGACTAATCACAGGGCTTAGAGGACTGAGCCATGGAGTAGACTGAAAAACAAATGGCAAACTATTTCCTTAGAACATCTTCATTCAGCGGAAAGGTACCTGATGAGTCAGTACAAGTTCAAGGTAAATCTAGGTTTTAAGGTGTTATATATATATATATATATATATATATATATATATATATATATATATATATATATATATATATACAATAAAACTTGCGTTACATGTTTCAAAAGGTACTTCATTTCTTGTGGTAAAGCCCTTTGTGTCAGGTTAAGGTCCGGGACTTTACCACTGTTTGTGTTTGTGTGGGTGCGTCAATAACAAGTCTAGTCATCAAGCTGTTTTTAAGCACATTTTTTATTCAAAAACAAACAAAACAGAGAAATCTAAATAAAGAGTTTAAACAAAACCTGTGTCTGAACTAAATTTTAACAAAACTCTAAACTATCTGTCTGGGCGCCTGGTTTCCCTAACCAGTATTTGTAAAGATAGTTTTTACATTCCAGCTCTTTCTTTCTTTCTTTCTTTCTTTCTTTCTTTCTTTCTTTCTTTCTTTCTTTCTTTCTTGCCTGGGTAGGGGTGACCTAAGTCCGACTTAGCATTTCAAATCAGTTACAGTATCCTAAAGCGAACACCGATGTGTAGTCTTATATTAATCAGTACATATGCGCAGAGCAATGCAAAGATAATGTATTTTATAGACCGAAATATATTTTTTTAGATATTTAAAATGATGTTGAATTATATTTCCGTTTTTGATTTCCCCAATAATGTATTTTTTTCATCAGCGAGCATAAAAACACATGGCGAGACAAACTTTGCATTTGAAATCGCAGTTAATCAGAACACGTGACACAAACCCCAATCCAAACGAATCCGATTCTAGTGCCGTGTTTACAGGATAGGGGAAAAACAACATTTCGGTTCCATTTCCTCAATGATCATTCTTACTATCTGTGACGTGTCGTCACTTCCATGCGCCTCGGCTTTAAATGCTGCAATGCTGAATATACCCGCCACTGCAAGAGATGGAATATACAGTATTTAGAGTTTTAACCGATAAAAACTGATTAAACACCCCCGATACAAAAAATTAATAAATAAACCGATGGATAGCCAATAAACACCGGAAAGCCCCGGAAAAACTGTGGAAATGGTTAATCTATTCATGTTTACTTTACCCTTTTCACATTAAAAAATAAAACCTACTACAAAAATAATAATAAATATTGTGATAAGAGGGCGTAGGCCCTTTAAGAAAGGCTGTCTGGCTTCAAAGACTACGTTCCCCAGATGCCCCGGGGTTAATGAATTAAGGGAAGAGTCTGCCGACATATAAAGAAGCCAGCAGATCACTCGTGGTGGGTAGTAGTGGTGTATACACCACCAGAGAGAGATCTACAGCCGTATGGAAATCCCAGCCTGAAAGGTTTTCGTTGTTGGAAGTTTTCTTGCTAATTCGCTCGTTATAAAAAAAGAAAGTCTCATGTTAAGAACCAGTTTCATTTATTTGCTGTTTTCGGTGCACTGCAGTAGTATTGATTAATATTGTGAAAACATGCCGGTTTATTTGTTTAGTTGTAGCAGAGAGTGAGTATAAACTCTGCATATTAGAAAGTACACAGAGCCCGTCTCTGGTCCTGGCGGGGCTGGCGCCGGTGATACAGTTTAGAGACGGGACACGTGTGATTTTTCTTAAAGTGTACTGTGTGGAATTTGGCAAACAAAACACTCAGCCAACCGGACAAAATGTATAAACATTTATTTGGGTTTGTGTACTGTGTGGAACTGGACAAACAAAATACACAGACAACAGGACAAAGTTTTTGGATCTTTGTTTAGTGTTTAAACACACACCAGTTTTATTACTGTTGTTACCACTGTTCCACGATATCAGGAGCTATTGTATTATTTCAACGCACCCCAGTTACTTACCTAGGGCAGCAGTGTGGAGTAGTGGTTAGGGCTCTGGACTCTTGACCGGAGGGTCGAGCAAGGTACTTTTCCTAGATTGCTCCAGTAAAGACCCAACTGTATAAATGGGGAATTGTATGTAAAAATAATGTGATATCTTGTAATAATGGTAAGTCGCCCTGGATAAGGGCGTCTGCTAAGAAATAAATAATAATAATAATACAGTTCACCTCTAGCAGGAGCTATCGTACTGTTTCAACGCACTCCAGTTTACTTACCTGGGATACAGTTTCACCACTATAGCAGGAGCTATCGTACTGTTGCCATGCTCCCAGTCACTACGATAGCACCAGCTATTGTACTGTTTCCGTGCTCCAGCACAGGGAGCCAGTTCCAGTATACTTACCTGTGTGCTCGCCATGCTTCAGCAGAGGGAGCAGTTGCCCACGATCTCACTCACCTGTTCCTTCGCTTCACCAAGGAACAGCAGACAGGAAACCATACTAAGACTGTTCCAACACAATCTTCCTGGGGTAGACCTAGACAGGGAAACAAAGTGAGCCAGTTAGAGGCCCATACAGGGCATGTTCATTGGGTGGTGGGAAACAAATCTTGTTTTATATTTTAATAAAGTTACTCACCGGTGTAATTACACGACTCTGTCTATTTTCTGCCAGAAATACGGTGCCCTCGGGAGGGCATCTTTTACAATATATTTCCCAGTGCTGTTGGGCAATGTCCCGCCTTCCTGACTTGCATCTATCATTGATTCGTTCAGAATACTTTAAACCCGCCCCAACTACTGAGTGACAGCACATTCCTATATTTCTATTGGAGACTCCGCTTGCAAGATTTAAAACGAGATTACAGTCAGGATGGAGGCTTGTTAGCGGGGTTTCAAGCTGTATTAGTTAAAATACTGAGGATTTAAAACACAATTGTGGCGAAATGTACAAAAATGCCTCCAGACAAAAACCCCAGATGTGCCGAGACCAGAAGGATTTCACTGCGGAAGACAGCAAAGGAAAGAAGGGACAGCTTAAGTGTGCAAGTTCTGTCCAGTTACTACTATACATATTTTGACAGAAAAAAAAAAAACTCAAGCATTTTGGAAAGTAACCGAAAACACTAATTTCATACAATATATCAAAAACTAAATCCCCGAAAAAAACGATTTACATAAAACTCAAATAGCTAAAAATAAGCACCGGAAAAAAATAAAATTAAGCCCTAAATATATTCATGATGTATTTAAGAGAATGTCTGAATAAATTAAATACATTTCTACATTTACTTCTTAGCAGATGCCCTTATCTACTTACAATTGTTACAAGATATCACATTATTTTTTACATAGTTACCCATTTATACAGGTGGTGTTTTTTTTTACTGGAGCAATCTAGGTAAAGTACCTTGTTCAAGGGTACTGCAGCAGTGTCCCCCCACCTGGGATTGAACCCACAACCCTCCAGTCAAGAGTCCAGAGCCCTAACCACTACTCCACACTGCTGCATAGCCAATTTATAATTTTGATATTTAAACACAGTAGCCTATATACTCTTGACATTTCTCTTAATATGGGAATTAGTAACTGGACAGTTCACAGCTATGGCGATCTTTGCCCAGGCTTTCTTTTGCTCATTAACAGTAATGGCATTATGATTTTACATTTTTGTAATGTTTGTTTACATTACATCTAATTTAGTTAGTTTCTCGGTTTCAAAGAATGAGTAATATTTCCCCTTATAGACAACAATGTCTATAACTATGTCAATTAAGTATCGAATAGTATTTTTAAATCAAAGAAAATAATTGAAAAATGCACATGCCATATTTTTAATACTTGTTGCTGTTTCTACCGGGAAACAAATACAGAAACATTTAATTGTGTTCGAGCAATTTTATATCACTTTAGATTTACTGTTCAAGTACAGCTTAAGTCCAGCTTCCAGTCAAGTCAAGTCTGTGATATTGCAACCCTTTCTTAAGCCAGACTTACTCTAGCCCGACAGTAGTTATACGCTATTGCAGATATCACCATGTTCATTTTTAACCAATGATAATGCAGTATTTGGTTTTGACAGGTGCCCTTAGCCAATCAGGATCGACCGGAAGTTCCGCCTCCTAGTTCCTGTCACGTGTTTGTAGGCTTTAAGCAATTCCGGAAGTCCCACCCTTCCATCCTGTCACATGTTTGTAGTTTTAATGTAAATATGGCAATCCCACCTCCCATCCAGGCACGTGTTTGTAGTCTTTAAGGCACTTTTGGAAACCACCATGACTGTAGTTTATCACATTAAAATGGGGAATTAAACAAAGTTTTGGGGTATTATTTTTTAATTTGTGTTATATGTGTTATTTCAGAAAAATAAACGGATCAGTGAAATGGGGAAAAAACAAGGGGAATACATGGGTTTAAAAAAAAAGCTTTTAAGAAAAATAAAATAAGGTTGAAAACAGGGGTATACAGTTTGTTATGTTCTTTATTTCAGAAAAATAAAATGAGCCGTACAAATTGGAAAAACAAAAAGGTACACAATGTTGAAAAAATAAATAAATAAAAATAGCTTGAAAGTTTTAAAGCATTAAAATGTTAAAACAAGGATATTTGACTAAGAAAAGACTTAAGATCCGATGGCCGTATGTCCTCGTGGTAGATGCAGCTTTTATTGATACAAATAGATATTATTAAAAAAATAAATAAGCTTGGAAATGTTAAAACAGTTTGTTAAAATGTATAGAGTTGACAAATAAAATAATTTTTGAAAAGTGTTAAAACAAGGTTACCACGCTTAAAAATGAAAAACAGTTTAAAAGCGGAGAAATGTGAATTGTTAAAACCTGCAGAGAACAGAGACCCGTGTTTGTTGAAAAAAAGACTAAAAACGTGTTAAACATTTAAAACACTTCTTAACCAACACATAAATAAACACAATAAAATATGAGAACCTGTATACATGGTTAAGTCAACATTTTTTTTTAAAAAAAAACCTTATTGCATTATTTTACACAGCTTGAGATCCACGCATGTGTAAAGGCAACAGAAGCACTTCTGAAATGTCCCTACAAACTGTCTTGAGTTTAAAACATTAAAAACACCAATATAAAAAAACAATACAAACCTTGACTATCGGCTGCCATTATGCTAGACTTGTTCCAATGTATTTGCTTAAAGAAAAAAACATTTTTAAAATAAAACCTTAAATGTGTCTGAGGCAAACAGAACACTGTTGTACACTAAACTGTGCCTCGCACGGAGCTAAGGGGTGTCGCTCGAAGATATGAAACTAGGGGCCCCTGCACTGGCTAACAGCATCGCTGGTCATGTGCTCAGGGTGTTGCTGGTCATGTGATCATGGTGTTGCTGGTCATGTGCTCAGGGTGTTGCTGGTCATGTGCTCAGGGTATTGCTGGTCATGTGCTCAGGGTGTTGCTGGTCATGTGATCATGGTGTTGCTGGTCATGTGATCATGGTGTTGCTGGTCATGTGCTCAGGGTGTTGCTGGTCGCTCAGTTTAGAAGATAAGAAACGGTCCAGAACCAATGGCGAATCATTGCAGTAAATGGTAAAAACAAGGTTGCAATGCAGTTACTTAAAAATGAAAAAAACAATTTAAAAGGGGAGAAATGCACAAACTCACACACACACACTCACACGCATACACATTAGACTTCAAACAATTAATTGATTGCTCGAAGTAGATGTTGATCACAATTTTTTTTAAATCATTTCACATTACTAAGTGAAATACAATGAAAGCACTTGAAACAAACTGCCTATAGTCCATATGCATCGCAATGCAGTCTAACACGTTTGCCTAGAGATATATTTTGCATGATTTATTGGTATAGAACTTCTGACAGACACACCTATGACATTAGTCAGTGTTATATATATATATATATATATATATATATATATATATATATATATATATATATATCAACCTGTTGGTTCATCAATAATACTCATAAATGGTGCAACTACATTTTCAACCTTGCATTGTGGTCACGTTCATGGGTCCTTGGTCAATGGTCACTTAATCCGGTTCTGTTGTGGTCAAAGTGCGATAACACACCCCTGATGAGATTGTATTTAAGAATGGAAGCCAGAAACAGACCCAGCATTTACCATTCCCAACTTAGATACCTAGTCCATTTTTATAGGGGTTCATAACAACTGCGTTCTGCATGGTCCTAATGTCCCACATGCTACACATCTACTGGAGGAAAGGCACCTAGGAAGCTACCAAGGCTGCCCGAGAGCATTCCCGCTACCAGCAGCGTGAAAGCCTCATCGCTGCAGGCCTGTCACCGTGGCTCTGAGGGAGATCCGCCTCTACCAGAAATCCACGAGCTGCTCATCGGCAAGCTGCCTTTCCAACGGCTTGTCAGAGAAACCACACAGGATTTCAAGACCGACCAGCGCTTCCAAAGCTCCGCTGTCATGGCGCTGCAGGAGGCTAGCGAGGCTTACCTGGTCGGGCTCTTTGAGGACACCAACCTGTGTGCCATTCACACCAAGAGAGTCACCATCATGCACAAAGATATCCAGCTGGCGCGCTGCATCCTCGGGGAGCGTGCTTAAGCTGTAACCCCCTTAAAGAACTTGTTCTAAAACCAAAGGCTCTTTTAAGAGCCAGCCAAGTTCTATGAAAGATGGTTTTCCATTTTAAAAAATGTTACGTTTCTAAGTGGTTGTTTTAGAATTGAATACTAAGCTTTTCAAATGCAATGTTTTAATTGTGGCCTCTCTAACTCTCTCTCTCCCTCTCTCTCTCTCTCTCCCTCTCTCTCTCTCACTATATATCCTTTTTCATTAGTCAGAAGATAATGTGTTGCAAAAGGTCAGATAAGTACATGCGGGTTACACAACTCTATACTTCTTTCAATAGAAATTAATTTATGATGCATCATGGGTGTCTAAACCCGTTTTTCTTTCCCAACATATAGTACATAAATACGTGTCTACTGTCCTCACAGGTGCTGGAAAACAGATGTGTTTCTTTTTTCTTTTTTTTGTACACTGGTATTCTTAAATAAAAAGTGTATTAGTTCCCCCCCCCCCAAAAAAAACATCTAGTGAGTTTTAAGCAGAAATTTTATTCAGATGTCTTCCATATTTGCAGAGGGGGGCGGGGGCAGGAAGTGATGTTATTTCTAAAACCACTTCCTCATTTCAGAATGTGACCCAGAGCCAGAAGCATATTTATAGTTACAGGCAAGAAATTTCCCCTTCAATATTTGTCAGTAGGCAAATATACATGTCATATAGAGGAAATTGTTATATATATATATATATATATATATATATATATATATATATATATATATATATATATATATATACACACAGTACTGTGCAAAAGTTTTATGCAGGTGTGAAAAAATGCTGTAAAGTAAGAATGCTTTCAAAAATAGACATGTTAATAGTTTATATTTATCAATTAACAAAATGCAAAGTGATTGAACAAAAGAAAAATCTACATCAAATCAATATTTGGTGTGACCACCCTTTGCCTTCAAAACAGCATCAATTCTTCTAGGTACACTTGCACACAGTTTTTGAAGGAACTCGGCAGGTAGGTTGGCCCAAACATCTTGGAGAACTAACCACAGTTCTTCTGTGGATTTAGTCAGCCTCAGTTTCTTCTCTCTCGTGTAATCCCAGACAGACTCGATGATGTTGAGATCAGGGCTCTGTGGGGGCCATACCATCACTTCCAGGACTCCTTGTTCTTCTTTATGCTGAAGATAGTTCTTAATGACTTTTGCTGTATGTTTGGGGTCGTTGTCATGCTGCAGAATACATTTGGGGCCAATCAGATGCCTCCCTGATGGTATTGCATGATGGATAAGTATCTGCCTGTACTTCTCAGCATTGAGGAGACCATTAATTCTGACCAAATCCCCAACTCCATTTGCAGAAATGTAGCCCCAAACTTGCAAGGAACCTTCACCATGCTTCACTGTTGCCTGCAGACACTCATTCGTGTACCGCTCTCCAGCTCTTCGGTGAACAAACTGCCCTCTGCTACAGCCAAATATTTCAAATTTTGACTCATCAGTCCAGAGCACCTGCTGCCATTTTTCTGCACCCCAGTTCCTGTGTTTTCGTGCATAGTTGAGTCGCTTGGCCTTGTTTCCACGTCGGAGGTATGGCTTTTTGGCCGCAAGTCTTCCATGAAGGCCACTTCTGACCAGACTTCTCCGGACAGTAGATGGGTGTACCAGGGTCCCACTGTTTTCTGCCAATTCTGAGCTGATGGCACTGTTGGACATCTTCTGATTGCGAAGGGAAGTAAGCATGATGTGTCTTTCATCTGCTGCAGTACGTTTCCTTGGCCGACCACTGCGTCTACGGTCCTCAACGTTGCTCGTTTCTTTGTGCTTCTTCAAAAGAGCTTGGACAGCAAACCTGGAAACCCCTGTCTGCCTTGAAATTTCTGCCTGGGAGAGACCTTGCTGATGCAGTATAACTACCTTGTGTCTTGTTGCTGTGCTCAGTCTTGCCATGGTGTATGACTTTTGACAGTAAACTGTCTTCAGCAACCTCACCTTGTTAGCTGTGTTTGGCTGTTCCTCACCCAGTTTTATTCCTCTTACACAGCTGTTTCTGTTTCAGTTAATGATTGTGTTTCAACCTACATATTGAATTGATGATCATTAGCACCTGTTTGGTATAATTGTTTAATCATACACCTGACTATATGCCTACAAAATCCCTGACTTTGTGCAAGTGTACCTAGAAGAATTGATGCTGTTTTGAAGGCAAAGGGTGGTCACACCAAATATGGATTTGATTTAGATTTTTCTTCTGTTCACTCACTTTGCATTTAGTTAATTGATAAATATAATCTATTAACATGTCTATTTTTGAAAGCATTCTTACTTTACAGCATTTTTTCACACCTGCCTAAAACTTTTGCACAGTACTGTATATATATATATATATATATATATATATATATATATATATATAATATATATATAATTTTAATTCACTGTAAGTTAGAAGGTAAATGACAATAAAACTTAAAAATATCACTTTACAAAACGTCCATAAATTTGAAGTTTAAATAACAATTAAAAAATTAAGGAAAATAACAGTTGTTTTTTTGTTTGTTTGTTCTTTTACTTTAATGCTCTTGTATTCAATAGCACAGCAAACCGTGGCACCAATATGATAATACAATAACACTTTACAAATTGCTGTACATATGAATGGTAAATAGCCATAAAAAGCTTAAGGTAAAATAGATTTTAAAATACAATACAAATGCATTCTCTTATATGGCATGCCAAGGCATCTCAGAGCGCTGTACAAAACTAAACACAAGACACGTGTAAAAAACAGGTCCAGTTCCAATCCCATAAAATATATTGAAAATCCCCATCTAGAGCAGTGAGTTTAATCTTTTTAACTCAATGACCCACCAGTAAACATAAAAAATAATGCGACACACTATAAATTTGACTGATGATAAAATGTTACTCGAGAAATTTGCTTTTCTTTTGTTTCTTTTCAACACAATCCAAAGTCTGTGCAACAGCAGACTGACCGGAACATGAATAATAATAATAATAATAATAATAGTAATAATAATAATAATAACAGCTGTGGTTCAGAGTAAATGGGCAGCAGTGTGGAGTAGTGGTTAGGGCTCTGGACTCTTGACCGGAGGGTTGTGGGTTCAATCCCCAGTGGGGGACACTGCTGCTGTACCCTTGAGCAAGGTACTTTACCTAGATTTCTTCAGTAAAAACCCAACTCTCTAAATGGGTAATTGTATGTAAAATAATGTGAAATAATGTATAATGTGATATCTTGTAACAATTGTAAGTCGCCCTGGATAAGGGCGTCTGCTAAGAAATAAATAATAATATGGTAATAATAATTGTTAAATGTAATCTTCTCAAAGCCAAATTGTGTCAACCCACCTGAGCATGCCTCACAACCCACTGGTGGATCCCGACCCACAGATTGAAAACCACGGTTTTATAGGATAAAGCCTCTATGGATAATGTGTGTATGTATATTGAAAATATTACTCAACTTCGGTCTTATTTTTACTGAAATAATTCTAAACCCAGCCAAAGCTTCCAGAACACTCAGCACATTTCTAACACTGTGTTACAAACATTTAAATCATGTTACAAAACCTCTGTAAATTGTGAAGGTTAAATAACCATTAAAATGAAAGTAAAATATATATTTTTAACTAATGTTAAATCACTGTAAACGTGACGGTGAACAACCATAAAATAACACTTTACAAAATGACTCTAAATTTAAAGGTAAATAACCATTAAAAAATGAAGGAAAAATAATACTATATGTTTCTTGTTTTACTTTAATGCAGTGGCATTCTATAGCTTAGCAAAGCATTATTTATCATGTTTTGGTTCTCTGCCTTTGAGCAAATCTGTCAAAGCTGATTTTATTTGATTTTTTTAAAAAATCTTTCAGTATCATCTCTACAGCATCCCTCGCGATTATTTTTGTACCGGCCTCAATGTAAAACAGTTCCACCTTGTTACTGTCTGCTAATCGAAATCCATATAGATATCCTCTTCAGCTCCCCCCTTATTGCCCTGATTGAAATCAAAGTTTTCATACTCTGGTTCGCTTATCTCTTCATAGTCCAGGTCATCTGTGACTTCTTTACCATCCTCAGTTCTCATCTCTTCTTAGTCCCCTGGGTCGACATTGTCTATACCTTTTAGGATTTTGTCTGCTTGAATCAAGCTTGAACGCGTAGTCTACTTTGTTCAAGACTGAAAAGATTCAATTCTTTCCTTGAAAAACTCAGTGTTCGCATAGACCTCACCAGCATCCTCAGAGTGCAGGTTACCAGCGCCTTTGGAAATGTATGAATTCATCCTGACTGTAAAGAAGCACATAGAACAACTGCATCAGCACACACAAAAACACAGTACCCATAAACAATGACTGCACATAATCAATGACAAACACACAGCACTGGACAGGTTAAAACCATGCATTCATCTGATTACTGCCAAATGCAATTCAAAATGTCTATCGTCTAAAAGGGTTATTTAAAAATAAACCATTTTTAAAGCAATTTGAAATGTCCAATTGTTTTAAAGACCCTTTCTCACCGCTACGACCCCCGCAGTGACTCAGGAGAGGCGAAGACAAGTGCACTCAAGCATCCTCCAAAACGTGCGCTATCAAGCTGCCCACTTCCTTTCACATTGCAAGCCCACAGTGAAGCCAACCAGACCTGATGCGTCGGAGGACGAACACAGATCCAGTTACAACACCGCTGGCCTGCAGGCGCCCGGCCACCTACAGGAGTCTCTGGTGCACAGTGAGACAGGGATTACCCTCTTGAGCCCTCCCCACCCGGGCAGTGCTTGGCCAATTGTGACCGCCCCATGGGAGCTCCTGGCCATGGTTTAAGGATCATGACAGAGAATTCTTCCATGGACACCCCTATGATTTCAATCTAGCTGTCTTGAACTTGAACCACTGTCATAACGATCCTTTGACCACCAACATGAAGATCAGTGACTGAATTGATCCCTAGAGACACTGGGTCCTAAGAAAGTTGCCTGGCAATGAATACGTCCTCCCTCTGCTGGTATCTTTGCTGTCGCTCACCTGCAGCGCTCCTCACTTCCTCTCTGCTGTCTGTCCTTCTCTTTTTACATCTCAGGAGTATGAGAAATACTGATAGCAGAAGCATTGCAGCAGCACTGACAGCAGACAGGACTGGAATCAGGACTGACACTGAAATACAACACAGTGACAGATCAGAGATACTGACAATGAAATACAACACAGTGACAGATCAGAGATACTGACACTGAAATACAACACAGTGACAGATCAGAGATACTGACACTGAAATACAACACAGTGACAGATCAGAGATACTGACTCTGAAATACAACACAGTGACAGATCAGAGATACTGACACTGAAATACAACACAGTGACAGATCAGAGATACTGACACTGAAATACAACACAGTGACAGATCAGAGATACTGACACTGAAATACAACACAGTGACAGATCAGAGATACTGATACTGAAATACAACACAGTGACAGATCAGAGATACTGACACAAATTCAGCACAGTGACAGATCAGAGATACTGACACTGAAATACAACACAGTGACAGATCAGAGATACTGATACTGAAATACAACAGTGACAGATCAGAGATACTGACACTGAAATACAACACAGTGACAGATCAGAGATACTGACCCTGAAATACAACACAGCGACAGATCAGAGATACTGACACTGAAATACAGCACAGCGACAGATCAGAGATACTGACACTGAAATACAACACAGTGACAGATCAGAGATACTGACACTGAAATACAACACAGTGACAGATCAGAGATACTGACACTGAAATACAACACAGTGACAGATCAGAGATACTGACAATGAAATACAACACAGTGACAGATCAGAGATACTGACACTGAAATACAACACAGTGACATATCAGAGATACTGACACTGAAATACAACACAGTGACAGATCAGAGATACTGATACTGAAATACAACACAGTGACAGATCAGAGATACTGACACTGAAATACAACACAGTGACAGATCAGAGATACTGACAATGAAATACAACACAGTGACAGATCAGAGATACTGACACTGAAATACAACACAGTGACATATCAGAGATACTGACACTGAAATACAACACAGTGACAGATCAGAGATACTGACACTGAAATACAACACAGTGACAGATCAGAGATACTGACACTGAAATACAACACAGTGACAGATCAGAGATACTGACACTGAAATACAACACGGTGACAGATCAGAGATACTGACACTGAAATTCAGGACAGTGACGGTTCATAGTTATATCAGGCAAACTAATGAATCAACAACATCAGAAACTAATCAACACATTTCCTGCTCCACAGAAGGTGATTTGTTTTCTGCTTACCTGTGACTGTGACGTGGAGCATCTCGCTCAGCTGGGATTCAAACACTCTCCCCGATACCCGGGTCTGATACTGACAGGAGTAATTCCCCTCATGTGTGGAGTCTGCAGCAGGGAAGCTGAAGTGGGCAGACTGGTTGATGGTTGGTGCTGATCTGTTCCATCTCTCACTGAAGCCTGCAGAGACTCTGAAGAGGAGGAAGGTGCTCTCTGTGTAGCGTTCTGCAGAGCTGCAAGTGATTTCAAAACTGTTTCCTCTCTCAACAGCGCTGCCAGCCGGGCTCAGAGAGATGTGTGGCTGCTTCAGAAACACTGGAAAAGAAGAGGAAGGTGTGCTGGGCAGGGCTCTGGACTCCTGACAGGTGGATTGTGGGTTCAATCCCAGATAGGGGATATTGCTGCTGTACCTTTGAGCAAAGAACTTTACCTAGATTGATTCAATAAAAAAATTCAACTGTATGTGGGTAAATGTATATAAAAATAATGTGATATTTTGTAACAATTGTTGAATAAGGGTGTTTGCTAAGAAATTCAATAATAATCAGGAATGTCCGAAACTAGTGTCACTACAGCTGGATAAGAATCACTGTCCTGAGAGAGGGTCCTGCTGGTGTAGCCAATGAAGACCCTGATGGTGTGATCATTGGTTACCAACAGTGTCAGCAGCAGTATAGCTAATAGAAATCCACTCACCCACTGCGATGTGTACAGGGTCACTGTGAGGTGAGCTGAAGGTCTCACTTCTCCCTGTTACTTTATACACACAGCTGTAGCTGCCTTGCTTTGACTCAGAGAGGTCGGACAGAATGAAAGTCACGCTGGTCTGTGAAGGTGCAGCTCTCTGTGTTGTGATGTAGTTTCCAGAACCACTTCTGTACAGATAGAAATCAGTGCTGGTGTGCAGTCTGGAGGGGCCAGTGCAGGTGATGTTGGCCTCTTCACCAGGTAGAAATGAAGGATAACTGGACAGCAAGGAGACTGAAGGCTTTGTCATCGAACCTGAATGAAACACAGCACTTTAGCAGGTTAAAAACATTCTGTTCATTCTAGATACACTTTTTAATCTCTGTACTCACACCAGTGATCTCCAACCATTGTCCTGGAGAGCCCCTATCATTTCTAATACAGTGTGTCTCCAGCCCTGGTCCTGGAGAGCCCCTATCATTTCTAATACAGTGTGTCTCCAGCCCTGGTCCCGGAGAGCCCCTACCATTTCTAACAGAGTGTGTCTCCAGCCCTGGTCCTGGAGAGCCTCTATCATTTCTAATAGACATTGTGTCTACAGCCCTGGTCCTGGAGAGCCCATATCATTTCTAATACAGTGTGTCTCCAGCCCTGGTCCCGGAGAGCCCCCTATACAGCAAACACATTGAACAATTTCATCGGGATCAACTAAACAGGTGTCTCCACACAGCTGGCCAAGCGTCTGTCTACTTTTACATTTTCAAGCTACTGTATGTTTGCCAAAACATGAAGAAAACCAAACACAATACAAAGAGCAAGTGTGATCCTTGTATATGTGAAATACAAATTGGAAATAAGCTAATTTTAGAGCAGAAGATTAAACATCTTTGTTCTGAACAGAGTTGTGTGTTCATTGGTTACCAACAGATTCAAGAGAAGGACAGTGTCAGCAGCAGTATAGCTAATAGAAGTCCACTCACCCACTGCGATGTGTACAGGGTCACTGTGAGGTGAGCTGAAGGTCTCACTTCTCCCTGTTACTTTATACACACAGCTGTAGCTGCCTTGCTTTGACTCAGAGAGGTCGGACAGAATGAACGTCACGCTGGTCTGTGAAGGTGCAGCTCTCTGTGTTGTGATGTAGTTGCCAGAACCACTTCTGTACAGATAGAAAACAGTGCTGCTGTGCAGTCTGGAGGGGCCAGTGCAGGTGATGCTGGCTTCTTCACCAGGTAGAAATGAAGGATAACTGGACACCAAGGACACTGAAGGCTTTGTCATTGAACCTGAACGAAACACAGCACTTTAGCAGGTTAAACACATTCTGTTCATTCTAGATACACTTTTTAATCTCTGTACTCACAGCAGTGATCTCCAACCTTTGTCCTGTAGAGTCCCTATCATTTCTAATACAGTATATATGACCAGACTGCACCCAGCTACCTCCAGACCCTCATCTCTCCCTACACCCCCACTCGACCTCTCTGCTCCGCCTGCACTAGAAGACTGGCTCTACCTCCGCTACGCTCCCCTGCCTCCAGAGCCCACTCCTTCTCCACCCTTGCTCCGCAGTGGTGGAATGACCTTCCTACAGATGTCAAGACTGCCCAGTCCCTGACCACATTCCGGTGCCTCCTTAAGACTCGCCTCTTCAAACAGCACCTGTAGAACTCCTCTGTTTGTATCCTGGGACACTATCACCCTTCATGTAAATGTGCTTTATTTTGCTCTTATCTGCCCCCTATTTTACTGCATTTAATCCTGTACTTCAGAATACTGTAATCTGCCAAGTGTTTAACCTGTAGTATTTTGTATTTAATCATATCCTGATGTAACTATCACTATTATCTGCTGTATTATTGAATTGTGGTTTGTCACACTTGTACTTTGCTTGAACAGAAGTTATTGTATTTCTTGCCCTTATTGTATTACTTGTATTGTAACACTTAATGTATTTGCTTACGATTGTAAGTCGCCCTGGATAAGGGCGTCTGCTAAGAAATAAATAATAAATAAATATGTCTCCAGCCCTGGTCCTGGAGAGCCTCTATCATTTCTAATACAGTGTGTCTCCAGCCCTGGTCCTGTAGAGCCTCTATCATTTCTAACAGACATTGTGTCTCCAGCCCTGGTCCTGGAGAGCCTCTATCATTTCTAATAAACATTGTGTCTCCAGCCCTGGTCCTGGAGAGACCCTATCATTTCTAATACAGTGTGTCTCCAGCCCTTGTCCTGGAGAGCCTCTATCATTTCTAATAAACATTGTGTCTCCAGCCCTGGTCCTGGAGAGCCCCTATCATTTCTAATACAGTGTGTCTCCCACCCTTGTCCTGGAGAGCCCCTATCATTTCTAATACAGTGTGTCTCCAGCCCTGGTCCCGGAGAGCCCCTATCATTTCTAATACAGTGTGTCTCCAGCCCTGGTCCTGGAGAGCCCCCTATACAGCAAACACATTGAACAATTTCATCGGGATCAACTAAACAGATGTCTCCACACAGCTGGCCAAGCGTCTGTCTACTTTTACATTTTCAAGCTACTGTATGATTGCCAAAACATGAAGAAAACCAAACACAATACAAAGAGCAAGTGTGATCCTTGTATATGTGAAATACAAATTGGAAATAAGCTGGTTTTAGAGCAGATGATTTAACATCTTTGTTCTGAACAGAGTTGTGTGTTCATTGGTTACCAACAGATTCAAGAGAAGGACAGTGTCAGCAGCAGTATAGCTAATAGAAGTCCACTCACCCACTGCGATGTGTACAGGGTCACTGTGAGGTGAGCTGAAGGTCTCACTTCTCCCCGTTACTTTATACACACAGCTGTAGCTGCCTTGCTTTGACTCAGAGAGGTCGGACAGAATGAAAGTCACACTGGTCTGTGAAGGTTCAGCTCTCTGTGTTGTGATGTAGTTGCCAGAACCACTTCTGTACAGATAGAAATCAGTGCTGGTGTGCAGTCTGGAGGGGCCAGTGCAGGTGATGCTGGCTTCTTCACCAGGTAGAAATGAAGGATAACTGGACACCAAGGACACCGAAGGCTTTGTCATTGAACCTGAGCAAAACACATCACTTTAGTAGGTTAAACGCATTCTGTTCATCGATGTTTAAGCTATGTCTGCCATTACTGTTAGTTCCTTAGCAACAGATGTTAACAGCCTAGCAATGCTGATTTGCCTTATTTAGTCCAATCGACAGTCAGTGTGGAGTAATGGTTAGGGGGGCTCTGGATTAGTGATTAGGGGGGCTCTGGACTCTTGACTGGAGGGTCATGGGTTCAGTCCCAGGTTAGTGGACACTACTTCTGCTAACAATTACTTAATTGATCTAATTATTATTTAGTCAATTTGACATTTTTTAAAATGTTGTTTTGCAAGGAATATTAGTTGATGATTTAAAATGTGTCCTTGATTCAAGGTTAAATTTGCCTATAATATTTTGGGGCCTGGATTAGGTATTAAATGTATCCAGCTATTAAATAATTAGACCAATTAAGTCACTGAGGACTTGGGTGGAACAAATACCAGCTAACACAAACACTCTGCAATGCTGATAACAGAGGTCAGTGCATTAATCACAGGGATCAAACGTTTATTTATATGGACAGTTAAGCCTGCATCTCATTATCAATTCACATGCACAGTCGAGCCTGTCTCCTCTATGTATAAACATTTCTCTTCTGTTAATAATAATAATAATAATAATAATAATAATAATAATAATAATAATTATTATTATTATTATTATTATTATTATTATTATTATTATTATTATTATTATTATTATTATTATTATTATTATTATTATTATTATTATTATTAGAGGCAGCAGTGTGTAGTAGTGGTTAGGGCTCTGGACTCTTGACCAGAGGGTTGTGGGTTCAATCCCCACTGGGGGACACTGCTGTTGTACCCTTAAGCAAGGTACTTTACCTAGATTGCTCCAGTACAAACCCAACTGTATAAATGGGTAATTGTATGTAAAAATAATGTGATATCTGTATAATGTGATATCTTGTAACAATTGTAAGTCACCCTGGATAAGGGCGTCTACTAAGAAATAAATAATAATAATTATTATTATTATTATTATTATTTACGATTATGATTGAACCCACAAGCATCCAGAGCCTTTACCACTACTCCACACTGCTGTCAGTATATGTAAAGCTGAGATTCTCTCTTTCCTCAGTATACATGCATTTTTAAGCTTTTCTGTTAGTGTGTAATTTTGCACTTTGTGCAGCTATAGGACCCCAAAGACAATATATAACACTAATCCACTGTGTTTGAATTAAATAAACAGTGATTCAAGTTTACTGATTGGCTGTAAAATGTTATTCCTCTGAACTATATGAGTTCTAAATCGAGATAACAGAGTTCAAAATAACACACAAGCCCAACAGCAATTAAGAGGCCCAGGAATACAACAAATAATTAAAATACACAGGGCAGGAAGTAAGGTGTCTGCAATAGTCAATGCTGGACGAGAAGTTTTTCATTCCAGGAATCAGGTCCCTGGGACTTTGGGAGTAGAAGTTAATTGTTTATAAAATGCTCTGTTCATGGACTGTTTTAAGTGATGTGTTATCAATGGTTGTTCAAGACCTTTTTCATCAATGACAATGCTATTTTCTTATTTATCCTGAGAGAATGTTTATAACACAAAAAAGGAATCCAACAAATGAGTTCTTAAAGTTGCAGAAGAGATCCTGATATTGAGATGTTTTTTTTTTTAATAGAAACAAATAAATCTTTCCTACCTGAGCAAACCACTCCAGCATCTTCACCGTGGTTACAGTTTTGTTTACCCCATCCTTGTGATCCACAGCTGTGCAGTGAGGTCTCTGATCCACTGCATGCCACATCATCCAGCCAGATTGTTCCATCCCCTTGGCCAAAGTGAGCACCTCCTGGAGCCAACACAGCGGAGCCACAGCCCAGCTCTCTGCACACAACCTGGGCTTCGTTCATGTCCCAGGAATCATCACACACTGTCCCCCACTGGCCATCATGAAGAACCTCAACTCTCCCAGAGCAGGAGCTGCTCCCGCCCACCAGCCTGACACAAACACTCTGCAATGCTGATAACAGAGGTCAATACATTAATCACAGGGATCAAACATTTACTTATATGGGCAGTTAAGCCTGCACTTCATTATCAGTTCACATGCACAGTCGAGCCTGTCTCCTCTATGTACAGTTAAACATTTCTCTTCTGTCAGTTTACAGTATTATTATTATTATTATTATTATTATTATTATTATTATTATTTATGATTATGATTGAACCCACAAGCATCCAGAGCCCTTACCACTACTCCACACTGCTGTCAGTATATGTAGAGCTGAGATTCTCTCTTTCCTCAGTATACATGCATTTTTAAGCTTTTCTGTTACTATGTAAGTTTTGCACTTTGTGCAGCTATAGGACCCCAAAGACAATATAAAACACTAATCCACTGTGTTTGAATTAAACAAAAAGTGATTGAAGTTTACTGATTGGCTGTAATATGTTATTCCTGGGAACTATATGAATTATAAATTGAGATAACTGAGTTCAAAATAACACACAAGCCCAACAGCAATTAAGAGGCCCAGGAATACAACAAATAATTAAAATACACAGGGCAGGAAGTAAGGTGTCTGCACTAGTCAATGCTGGACGAGAAGTTTTTCATTCCAGGAATCAGGTCCCTGGGACTTTGGGAGTAGAAGTTAATTGTTTATAAAATGCTCTGTTCATGGACTGTTTTAAGTGATGTGTTATCAATGGTTGTTCAAGACCTTTTTCATCAATGACAATGCTATTTTCTTATTTAACCTGAGAGAATGTTTATAACACAAAAAAGGAATCCAACAAAAGAGTTCTTAAAGTTGCAGAAGAGATCCTGATATTGTAATGTTTTTTTTAATAGAAACAAATAAATCTTTCCTACCTGAGCAAACCACTCCAGCATCTTCACCGTGGTTACAGTTATGTTTACCCCATCCTTGTGATCCACAGCTGTGCAGTGAGGTTTCTGATCCACTGCATGCCACATCATCCAGCCAGATTGTTCCATCCCCTTGGCCAAAGTGAGCACCTCCTGGAGCCAACACAGCGGAGCCACAGCCCAGCTCTCTGCACACAACCTTGGCGTCGTTCATGTCCCAGGAATCATCACACACTGTCCCCCACTGGCCATCATGAAGAACCTCAACTCTCCCAGAGCAGCAGCTGTTCCCACCCACCAGCCTGACAGGAACACCCTCTGAAAGAGAAGACATTGATAGAAAATCTGATCCTCAGCTCTTAAACTGTCATACTTACCTACAAACAGTGTCCCTCATTGGACTTCAGTTAAACTGGACAGTTTGGATCCTGACTGCTAACTTACAATGAATCCCATCTAAGTGAATTAGTTTAATTGGAAACAAGGCAGACAGTTAATTTACAATTATAACAGCAGGGCTACTCAACTCTGGCCCACGCGATCCATTCCAGTCCAGGTTTTCACTGCAGGCAGATTCTAAAATACAGTCAAACCTGTATTAAGAGACCACTCAAGGGACAGTCAAATAGGGGCCTCTTAACACAGGTGGCCTCTCAAAAAAGGGCCCATAACTTATGAATGCCTTCCTATAATTCTGTATGTTTAAAATACACTGTAAAAAGACTAGAAGATTGAATATACCAAAATGAAGCACTGTAATTGAATTACATTTGTTTAGATAATGCATTTACAAAGCATTGTGAAAGAAGCACTGATTCTGTGATAACTAGAGTGAGGAAGACCTTTTGTTTCTTGATGTTTTCTCTCTTCCTTTACAGAGAGCACTGTTGTTTTAATAGTATGTTTATTGATTTCAGATTTTCTAAAAAGTCTGCTACAATTGTTGCTTAATACAGGTTTAAGTCCATTGTTTAGTAAGAGGATTGTGGTCACTAGTAGACAGGTGGTCCATTAATACAGATATCATTTAAAATGGTCACTGAGACCAGGTGGTCTCTAAATAAAGGTGCAGGTCACACATAGCCTTAAGCCTATGCAGCCTATGCGGTTGCATAGGGCCCCGCGACTGAAAAGTTTCCCTCCCCATTTTTTTATTTATTTAAATGCTAGTTCTATGCTGGCACGTGTGGGTACGCTACAGCTTTAATTGACACAGTAGTGTATGTTGCTACAGACAGTGCTTCCCCCATACCCCGCCCACTCCCTCTACTGATGAAAAAAAAGAGATTGGAGATGGTGTCTGCAGACCTGTGGTTGACAAAAACTACATTTCTGTGTAAAGCTATACACATGTAAGTAAGTGATACCTCATGTGGAAATTCATTTCCCATAAAAGAGTGTATTTGTCTCCTTGTTCCGAGTTGTCAGGTGGTGTAATTCGATTATAAATAAGGGCAGCAGTGTGCAGCAGTGTGGAGTAGTGGTTAGGGCTCAGCAGTGTGCAGCAGTGTGGAGTAGTGGTTAGGGCTCTGGACTCTTGACCGGAGGGTTGTGGGTTCAATCCCCAGTGGGGGACACTGCTGTTGTATCCTTGAGCAAGGTACTTTACCTAGATTGTTCCAGTAAAAACCCAACTGTATAAATGGGTAATTGTATGTAAAAAATAATGTGATATCTTGTAACAATTGTAAGTCGCCCTGGATAAGAGCGTCTGCTAAGAAATTTTTTCTTTTCCAAACTGAGAGGGTTGTAATTTAGCTGTCATTAATGTCATAAAAAATGTTCTCTTTCAATGCACATGTGGCAGAGCAGGGCTCTGCCCTTAGAAATACTGGCAGGGAAGGAGTTAAATTCTCCTCCCTGCCCAGATTGATTGCTTCAGGTGGGCGCAATCAGTCAATTAATTATTCAATTATGGACTTAGCCACCTGGCATAAAAGGAGGCCTCAGCCTCCCAGTTAGAGGAGAGAGTTCTGGAAGGAGAAGAAGCGGTTTTCTGTGTGTGCTGTTTTGTTAAGTTTTGAAACCAGTGAAGGCAATGCCCAGCCTGGAAGCTGTATTTTTGTTGTAAGTTTTGTTTTGTGTTGATTGTTTTTGAAACCTTTTTGTTTGGCCCTTATGCCTGTTTATTTTGTATTTTTGTTTATTAAAAAGCTTTATTTTGAACTTTAAACTGTCTCTGAGTCTCAAACCTCGGTCATCCTTGTCACAGCACAGTATATTGAGAATTATTCATTCAGTTAAGTACATTTCTGCCGTTTTATTCATGATGTAAAAAAGATGCACTGTGCTGTATATTGCTATCACAGAGCAGTCTACATGCACTGTGCTGTACATTGCTAGATCACAGAGCAGTCTACATGCACTATGCTGTACATTGCTAGATCACAGAGCAGTCTACATGCAGTATGCTGTACATTGCTAGATCACAGAGCAGTCTACATGCACTATGTTGTAAATTGCTATATCACAGAGCAGTCTAGATGCACTGTGCTGTACATTGCTAGATCACAGAGCAGTCTAGATGCACTATGCTGTAAATTGCTATATCACAGAGCAGTCTAGATGCACTATGTTGTAAATTGCTATATCACAGAGCAGTCTAGATGCACTGTGCAGTACATTGCTATCACAGAGCAGTCTAGATGTTCCTATGTCGTTGCTGCTGCGGTATACTGCCCAGTTTAATTGACCGAAAATGCAAACTAAAATAAAACTACTGAAAATACAGCAGCTAGTGTGTGAGTGTTGTGTCATTCAAGAAGAAGTGAGTGATTAGATGTTTGAAAGAGGTGTGAGAGTGGCTCCCTTTCAATTCGAAGATGACCGCCAAATTGAATACTGTTGGGATATGCCTGCTTGGTATTCGCTGAGCATTTTATATCAAAGCTGCCGATAAACCCCTCCACGGAGTGACGTCCTCGGTCCCGCCTCACAGAGGTAATAAATAGTCCCTGCGCGGAGAGCTCAGTCTCTTTTCCCTTTTACAGACAGGTAGGTAAAGTGGTGAGTATTACTCTAATCCTTTTTTGCCAGTTCTGATTGACTCTTTAGAGCTCCTTCTTCCAGTTTTTGTGAGTTCCCTTGCAATTAGGCTGAGCTAATGCATATGCAACTGCAACTGCGTTTCATTTAAAAAAAAAAATTATAAAAAGTCTTCATCAGCCTACATCTCTCAGTGATTGCAGCCTGCATTCTAACCTCTGCAGCTTGCTGCATGTTCCTTCTGTTTTTTCCACTGCTCTTTACAGCTGTACAGCGAGTCCAGCCTTGCTCTGCAAACGCTGTTGACTCGAGGGCTTTGTGCGGTCTCAGTACGCCCTCTCGGTGTGCACGGCCTAGCGCCTCTACAGGTCGCTGATTACTATTGTCAGGAAAGAAAGACAAAACTCCAGCTTGCTGTCGAGCATCTCTTTTTAACCTCCATTAGGACAGCTACCATACTTCAGTTTGAAAATCGAAGCCTCTCATTGGCTGAACAGGTTAACAGGTAACAAGGAAGAACACCGATCTCCCCGATGTGGAAGGGGTGGGAATGGGCGGGGCGGATGGGATTGATTGACAGTTTGCCAGTGCATGCATCGAATGGATAAAAGGCACATTGAATGTATAAAGCTCATATTTAATGTTTGATGCTAGTTTTTAACATTCAATACTTGCATTTAATACTCAATGTTAAATTTATGATTTGATGTTAAGCTCTAACATTTGGTGTTAAAATTTAACATTTGATACATTCATTTATTATTATTATTATTTATTTCTTAGCTGACGCCCTTATCCAGGGCGACTTACAATTGTTGCAAGATATCACGTTATTTTTACATTCAATTACCCATTTATACAGTTGGGTTTTTACTGAAGCAATCAAGGTAAAGTACTTTGCTCAAGGGTATAGCAGCAGTGTCCCCACCGGGGATTGAAGCCACGAGTCCAGAGCCCTAACCGCTACTCCACACTGCTGCCACTGATGAATTGTCATTCATTATTTAATTGACCTGCAAATTTCCAATCAACCAGACGAACTTCCCTACAAACTTCCCAACAAACAGACAAACTTCTAACTGTCAATCTCGCACTGTGCTGACAACACTGCCACCTTTCTAGCCAATGGCAGCACACACTAATATTTTAACCAATGAAAATCCAGCCTCACTTAAAACTGCTTCAGCCAATAATATTACAGTTTATTAGAAGGGCGTTTCCAAAGATATTTTATTGAACAAGATATTCGACTCAGCTGATTTTCAATGGAGACTTCTGTATGGAGAGTCAATGGAGGCGTAAGAAATGTTGTGAAATGTTAAAAAAATGCATCAAGCACAGTGCGAATTGCTGGACAAATGGACGAATTCATGAATTGACAAACAAATTGACAAATTAATGGCTGGATAGTTTTGGCACAAATGGCGCTCCATATATACTTGTCAGCTGTGGTGCCCATTTGTCGGATTTAATAATGTGTGTATGTATGCGACGCGACCTCCCCGAGGGAGACGCGACCATGGCATCGTGCAGTGAGTTCTGGGCTTTGTGTTTACATATTGATTGCATATGCATAATACCATTGGAATTTTATGTATGGCTACATATGTATCTACAAAGTGACTACTATGTAAATACACAGTAATTACAGGTACAATGGCCTATATTCATCAAGGGTTTTTACACAAATTCTCTATTTCCGACATTTGTTTAAACTTGAATAAAATGCAAATGAGAGTTAACATGCGTACGTCACAGCGGGTACAGTTTGATTTAAAGATGATGTGTGTAAGTAAGTAATTTTTCATTCGTTTTACTGCTTATTCTCTTTAGAAAAAGTGTCAGAAATAGCAAATTTCTGTAAAACCGTTGATAAATATAGACCAATGTAACGTGTTACCATGTGTAGCAGGGCGGTAGAGAGCCATACTGTGTAAATGTATTTATTTATTTATTGTGTTATTTTGTATTATTATTATTATTATTATTATTATTATTATTATTATTGTTATGTATTTATGTATTGTTTTAGTATTTATTTATTGTTTTGTAAATATGACGTCGTAGCTGTGAGTTTTATTGTTATTGTTTTATTTAAAATGTGTTCTGGCAGAGGCGAGAGTGGGTACTCATCCTCTGCCAGGAATAATTTAAAAAAAAAAAACCTCGTGCAGAATGTGGCCATCTCCTGAATTAATTGAGTGATTGCTAATTGGGAGATGGTCACCTGAATATTATTATTATTATTATTATTATTATTATTTATTTCTTAGCAGACGCCCTTATCCAGACGAAGCCTGCAGCTTTCTGTGCTCGGGGTGGGTGTGTTAGGAGCAGAGAGAGCGAGAGGAGCGAGAGACAAAACGTAACTTAAATAGTAAGACAGGAACAGTGAAAGCAATTGCCCAGCTTGACCTGTGTTTTGTTTTGCTTGTGTTCGAGACTTGTTTTGTTTAAATATTTATTTTCGCTCTGTGAGCAAGTGTCTTTTTGTTAAACCTTTTATTTTTTTGTATTATTTATATAAAAACGGTGCCGCGTCTTTGTTATTTTGAAACTGCAGTACTGCTGGTGTCAGTTTGTTTTCAGTTCCTGCTTCTGACCTGACGTCACGACTCAGCTACCCTGCCACACCATGATTTTTATATTGAAGATGCACTGATGGCTTCACTATGGTCTTGTAACAAATGATCACATTTATTTATAAAGTTCAATGCAGTTTTGCAGCTTTTCAGGAACATGATCTGATCTCCTTGGAAACAGTGAAAGACACCTACCTGCTACTGGAAATGTGTTCTGCTTTCCAAAGAGATGACCTGGAAGAAACAGAAACAGCTTCAGTACAGATCTAATGCATGATTAGATTATTGAATATATTTACTAAACCTCTAGCTTACTGTATTATACATTAAAATGTATCGACAATATACTACATAATTACAATATGAATATGCTGTATAATAAATGCACAGTATACTGAATAGCTTTTACAAAGTACATAAATGATATACTAAGAATACAAGTATCTGAATTTGTCTTAATATAAGAGACTATCTCAAAGAATGTGAAGAAAAAAAACTGCGATTTTATGAGGAGGCATGAATTAGCTTTTAAAAAAGAAATTTAAATTGTAAATTAAATTACTCCTGTTGGTAAATATTGAAGACAAAGTCAGTTGTGATCAGCCTCTAATGGACCAGTGCTTCTCAATCCTGGCGCTCGTTTCTATATTGCGTGATTGTAAGTTCAAATACGATTGGTCTTTCCACCACTTATCACCTGCTAATGTGATCGGTTATCACCAGATTCTATAATTATTATTATTTATTTCTTAGCAGACGCCCTTATCCAGGGTGACTTACAATTGTTACAAGATATCACATTATTTTTACATACAATTACCCATTTATACAGTTGGGTTTTTACTGGAGCAATCTAGGTAAAGTACGTTGCTCAAGGGTACAGCAGCAGTGTCCCCCACCTGGGATTGAACCCAGAACCCTCCGGTCAAGAGTCCAGAGCCCTAACCACTACTCCACACTGCTACCCTATAAGCTATTCGAATCGGTGTCAGTGTCCGACACGGCCGTATTATCTGAAAATGGATTAATCACGCAGCATAAGAATACCATGTACTTTGAATGGTTTAGAAAAGTATGTTTATTCATGTAACAGACAGAAAGTAGAATTTGAAATGTCCTAATACCACATTTTCCATTAACACAGTGTTTATGGAGGACCGATTCTTGTGTAAAAACATTTATAGCTGCACCATAAAAACAGCATTGCGTTGCCTTGACAAATAATGTATTAATGTAATACGAATTATCACATCTATCAAAACACGTGCGACACATTAGAAGCCACTATATATATATTATTTTATAATCAATATATTTATTATATTATTAACTTATTTTCAAACTAGGCACTTTGGAGCCATTTGGAATGAACATTCTATTCTGAGGTTCATTATCATCATCATCATCATCATCAACATCATCATCATCAACATTCTGGAATTTTGTTTAAAAGACTGCTTGTTTGTTTTTTATCAACTTCTTAAAGCACTGTGTTTTTTGTATTCAGCCGATGAAGGACTTGTAGTCCGAAACGTCGTGATAATTGATTTGTAATCAATTATTCTACCTTTTTAAGTACCTGAAATATCCTTTTCTCTTTTTTTTCTTTATATATATATATATATATATATATATATATATATATATATATATATATATATATATATATAATATATATATATATATGACACACAGTACTGTGCAAAAGTTTTAGGCAGGTGTGAAAAAATGCTGTAAAGTAAGAATGCTTTCAAAAATAGACATGTTAATAGATTATATTTATCAATTAACTAAATGCAAAGTGAGTGAACAGAAGAAAAATCTAAATCAAATCCATATTTGGTGTGACCACCCTTTGCCTTCAAAACAGCATCAATTCTTCTAGGTACACTTGCACAAAGTCAGGGATTTTGTAGGCATATAGTCAGGTGTATGATTAAACAATTATACCAAACAGGTGCTAATGATCATCAATTCAATATGTAGGTTGAAACACAATCATTAACTGAAACAGAAACAGCTGTGTAGGAGGAATAAAACTGGGTGAGGAACAGCCAAACTCAGCTAACAAGGTGAGGTTGCTGAAGACAGTTTACTGTCAAAAGTCATACACCATGGCAAGACTGAGCACAGCAACAAGACACAAGGTATTTATACTAGTAACACTTGTCTCACTTACCCCTACACAAATAGGCCTTGCACCTAACAGTAAGGGCCCTGGATTCTTATCTATTATCCCAGAACCAATGGTCCTTTTGTTTTTGCACACTGTTACCAGACTTAAACTATCACACTTACTTTTCTTCTTTAGCGATGCCTCCACCTGATGGTCACGTGGTTTCCCTATTATTGGCACGCGTCCACAGGAACTTATATTCAACCATATAACAAATGCAAATTAAGCAAGAGTAATATACAACTAATAAAATCACACTCACACACAGTACTGAATTTTATATAAAAATAATCTTTATAAATGGGGATTCACGTTAAACTAATATAATGAACTGCAGGTAAGTAAATTGTACATACAATATAAACAATTCCAATAACACAATACTTTCCCCAAAATGTAACTTCTTTTAAGTCACCAAACAGTAACTAAAAACTCTAGGCTTCAGTGGTTTTTAACTCAAATGTACTCTTCCAATATATTCTGTTCAAAATAAACGCTAGTGGAGTGCACTCCAGCCCCACGTGTAACACACATGTAGACAGACGAACAAACAAACAAACACTGTTGCAGGCCTGAATCGTGGCTCGGGTATGTTGTGGCCTAGAAATAAAACAAAATGGCCCCTTCACAAGCTTTATTGAGAACACACAGTTACGCTACCAATTTTAAAAGAAAACACTTTGTGGAAAAACTCACAATTCTGAAAGGCTTCTCCCAGTTGTAGCTCTCGGTTACTTGCGGTCTCTGGATCACGGCAAACCTCTCTGTCGCTGCAGTCTACCTCGCTCTCTCTAGCTGGAAACGTGGTCCTTCTGAAGCACTGTCCAGCTGCCTCTCAATTGCTTCGTTTATTTTACGATCTAGTCACTGTCTCTTTACTTTCATTTCAAGCACGAATTAACGGTGCATAAACTTAAACTTTGCAATACAATATGTTGTTTTAACAAGACTGTATATAACAATGCCTAAGACAATAACTCGCACTGAGTGACTACGTAAACTGACAGACCTACGCTGCTTAAAATAAAACACGAGCTTGGTACGTGAACTCAAAAGAAATAAAAGCAGAAGTAACAGAATACTGAAGTACTGTCTACTAAAGTTTATAGGAATCCCCCCCCCCCCCCCCCCCCCCCCCACACACACACACACACACACACACACACACACACACACTGACACACACACACACACACACACACACACACACACACACACACACTTTATTTACTCCAAATATCTATAATACAGATTTCCAAACACAAAACCCCACTCCCACACAAAGGTGTGTTGATGTATATGGAGGTGAGAGGAAAGGCACACAACAACCCATAAGGATTAATTAATATCATCATATTATACAGCATCACACTAGTGCAACTCGCAATGTCATTTTAATAAACTCACATACGTTTGAGGTACTGCAAGATGCCACTACTGTTTCACAAAGCTCCTCATGCATGCTATTATAAAAAGACACACAATTCTGTTCCACAAACACAAACACAAACATGAATGTTTTTTTTTTTTTTTTGTTGTTGTTGTTTGTTTGTTTTTTTTCTTGCTTTATTTCAGAGCATGGCCTATATCCTGCTTCTCTTAAAATGTCTGGCTTCAATTGAAATCTGCAGCTTAATGCATTGTCTCTGACCACTGTGTAATTAAAAAATAAAATACTCAAAAATGATATACTGTTGTGAATTCAATGGAATTACAGCTACGGACAAAAGTTTTGCACACCCTGTAGAATTAAAAATATGTTGCTTCATAATGAAACCAGCTGAATAAGATATTGAATTACATAACACTTGTAGTTTTCCAGATACTTAACAAAAAGCTGACAAAAATGTAACATTTCAAAATTTAACATGAAATACTGTACTACTATTATGGCTTCAGGTAGACTTTTGCAATATCATTGTGTAGTTTCTTGATTTTTAAAAATTTCAGTCCTAAAATTCACAGTGACGCTAAGCTTTTAGCTGTACAGTCTAACTTTAAGGGTACACATCACCCCCTGTATTGTTAATAGCACACCACTAATAACATCAGTGTATTAGATACATTTCAGTATGAATCCAGACTTACTCAGTAAGCAGAATGCCCCCTGGCTGAGCCTCCCCCAGCAGTGTATTAGATACATTTCATTGTGAATCCAGACTTACTCAGTAAGTAGAATGCCCCCTGGCTGAGCCTCCCCCAGCAGTGTATTAGATACATTTCATTGTGAATCCAGACTTACTCAGTAAGCAGAATGCCCCCTGGAAGAGTGTCCCCCAATGTGCCCTCATGTTCAGTGTGCAGCTCTCAGTTGATTGTGACTTTCCTGTGCATTGCACAGTGCTCTGTTCTGAGGGAAGGTTCACTGTCCTGCCCCTTCCTCTTGCTCACACCACACTGATACAATGACTGGTCGTTATTTTAAATGGGGCTGGTGGCTGAGTACCAGTTAGAGAGACTGTTCAGAAAAGCATCTGGACAAATCCTCTGTGCTGATTAACACAGACCACTTTAACATTGATTACCAAAGCAGGCGTGCCAAGAGAAACTCCTTGGGGTTCAATAGACTCACTGACATCAGGATACAGACAATGGGCCATGTGTTCCATCCTTTAATGAACTTCATTTTGGTTCTAGTTTGGTAAAAATGAATAGGTGTATTACCTGTTTTAAAAATAATAGGAGTTAATTCAAGACTGGAGCAAAGACTTTGAAGATATGTCCCAATGTGGGGGAGCAGTTTAATAGACAAACTGGATGCTTGGTTTAAAATATAAATCATCATTGTTGATTCAGGGATCCACTGATGAAAAAGTTTCTTTTTTTTTTTTTTTTCCACGGCTTCTACCATCTTGCTTCGGCGGACGCAGGGAGGCCAGCCAGGAGAGAGTTGCAGTAGTCTAGGCGGGAGAGTACGAGGGCCTGGACAAGGAGTTGTGTGGAGTAGTTAGTGAGGAAGGGTCGGATTCTTCATATCTTGCTCAGGAAGAAACGGCAGGTGCGTGCCAGAGTGGAGATGTGCTGGGAGTAGGAGAGGCAGGGGTCCAGGGTTACTCCAAAGTTCTTAGCTGAGGAGGAGGGAGAGAGCATGGTAGATTCCAGAGGAATGGAGATAGACAGATCAGAGAAGGAGGAAGATGAGGAGGGGAAGAAAAGGAGGTCAGATTTAGAGAGAGTTTGAGGTGATGCGAGTGCATCTAGGAGGAGATAGCAGACAGACAGGTAGAGATACGGGAGGGGATGGTGGGGCCCATGGAGCAGTGTAGAGAGAGAACAGGAGAGGACCCAAGACTGATCCTTGGGGGACTCCTGTTGAGAGAGGGTGAGGTGTGGAGGTTGAGCCGCGCCAGGTTACCTGGTAAGTGCGGTTGGAGAGGTAGGAGGAGAACCAGGCCAGAGCAGTGCCAGAGATTCCCAGGTCAGCAAGAGAGGATAGTAGAATAGAGTGATCGACAGTGTCAAAGGAAGCAGAGAGATCGAGGAGAATTAGGACAGAGGAGAGAGAGGCAGCACTAGCAGAGTTTAGCACGGTAGTGACAGACAAGTGAGCAGTTTCAGTGGAGTGAGCAGAGCGGAAACCAGATTGGAGAGGGTCGAGCAGAGAGTGGTTAAACAGGAAAGCAGAGAGCTGGCAGTGTACTGCCCGCTTGAGGGTTTTAGAGAGTGAGGGTAAGAGGGAGACAGGACGGTAGCTCTGGAGGGAGGTGGGGTCGAGGGTAGATTTTTTGAGGAGGGGGGTGATAGGGCTTGTTTGAAGGCAGAGGGAAAGAGGCCAGAGAGGAGAGAGGTGTTGAGAAGGGAGGAGATGAAGGGGAGTAGAGCAGGAGCAGCAGCTTGAAAGAGGTGAGTGGGGAGAGGGTCCAGGGCCGACATGGTGGATTTGTGGCCCTGGAGGAGGGAGGAGAGGTCAGAATCTGAGAGGGGAGAGATGGAGGAGAAGGAGAGTGAGTTAGTAGGGGAGACAGAGGGTGTTGGGGTTGGAGCGGGAGGGGGTGGGGAGGAGGTGTTAAAGAGTTTGCGGATATCAGAGATTTTAGAGGAGAAGAGAATGAAGCATAAAAGTATGTTTTTCCATTAAGGCCAGTTCCTAAGGTGATTTACACCACTGAATAGCAGCAGGTAGTGAACCAGACTTACATTATAGGAGACCTTCTGGCTGCAATCTCAAGAACTCTGAGACAGAAGGGCAAAGACAGCCTGTACTGAATCAAGGGGTAGCTCAGACCTGCCTCAGAGCTCATTATCTTAAATAATTCTACCCAAAAAGGAACCATTTTATAGAAATACATTTTATAATATCCTCCAGAGTAGGCAAACCGGCTTGATAACTGGCAATGCCTTTCCCTTTCAGCTCAGGACAACAAAGGTGGGTTGCAGCCAGCAAAACTGCCCCCTGTGCTACATGCAAAGCAATGCCATGTGCATCTCTGCTCTCTGCTCTTTAACCAACACATCCTGTGAAGGGTGTTTCCATGCCTGTATGTGAGCAGCTAACACCACAAAGTGAGTTGCTCTTGTCAAGAACTCGAGCAGTGTGACGCACAGACTGGCCCATTTATATAAAATAAGCAACACAACCAGCAGAATAATATATGGGTCAGAATATATCATCACACACTAATTTGCCTTGAGATGGTTTTGAGCTGTAATGCACTTATTCTATGTTTTTTAACCTTCTTGCTTAAGCTGTTTTTGTTTGGCTGAGATAGTTTATTTTGTTTCTATAAACTGTGACACACTGCTGTAGAAAATGCTGTATTCATATGTGACAGGATGAGAGAGGGTGAGGCTCAGAGACAGTTTTGAAAGTTCAAAAATAAAGCTTTTACTCAACAAAAAACACAAAATAAACAGGCACGAGGGCCAAACAAAAGGTTTCTAAAACACAAAATAAACACAAAACGAAACTTACAAAAATAAAGCTTCCAGGGCAAGCGTTACCTTCACTGGATTGCAAAAAATTAACAAAAAACCCAGCACACAAAGAAAAACACCCTTGCTTCCTCAGCTACTTCCCCTACTGAGGCTCTGAGGCCTCCTTTTATGTCAGGTGGCTGGGTGCTAATTGATTAATTGATTGCTCCCACCTGACGCAATAAACCTGGGCAGGGAGGAGAATTTAACCCCATCCCTGCCAATATTTACAAGGGCAGAGCCCTGCTGTGCCACACACCTCCCCTCACATACAAAGTACACAGGCTGCAATCGGCCAAACCCCCCCCCCCCCCTTGAACCCAAGCCCTCCACCCAAGAGTCCCCTTATGTCCCTCGGGTGGGCTATTTCAGCGGGTGGTGGCGGGTGGGGTTGATGTTGGATCCCCCAAGCTTTCTTCAATGGCGGGACCCTCGGGAACAGCAGGCAGAGACGGCGGACCCTCAGGAACAGCAGGCGGACCCTCTGGAACAGCAGCCAGAGACGACGGACCCTCAGGAACAGCAGGCGGACCCTCTGGAACAGCAGCCAGAGACGGCGAACCCTCAGGAACAGCAGGTGGACCCTCTGGAACAGCAGGCAGAGACGGCGGACCCTCGGGAACAGCAGGCAGAGACGGTGGACCCTCAGGAACAGCAGGTGGAGACAGTGGACCCTCAGGAACAGCAGGTGGAGACAGTGGACCCTCGGGAACAGCAGGTGGAGACAGTGGACCCTCGGGAACAGCAGGTGGAGACAGTGGACCCTCTGGAACAGGAGGCGGAGGCGAAGGCCACTCCGGCAACGGCAGTTCCAGCTCCTCCAGTGGCAACGGTTCCAGACACTCCGGCATTGGCGGTGGTGGCTGTGGCCATTCTAGCGGCCTCTGAAGTCGGGCTGGCACCTCCTGCCGTCGCAATCGGGTGCGCCTCCACTGAGCTCCTCTCAGCAGCATGTGCAAGGGCTGCTGAGGGGCGTCAGCCTTCTCCTCTTCTGGCTCTCGGGTTCGTGGCTCCTCCCCTTCGGGCTATCAGGTCCCTGGCTCCTCCCCTTCTGGCTCTCGGGTCCCTGGCTCCTCCCCTTCTGGCTCTCGGGCTGGCAGCTCCACTCCCTCTGGCTCTAGGGACTGCAGCTCCACCCCCTCTGGCTCTCGAGACGGCAGCTCCACCCCCCCCCCCCGGCTCTCGGGACGGCAGCAGCAGGGGAACCAGCAGGCATGCTCCCTCTGCTGGTGGCGGCGATGGAGGCGAAACCAGCAGGTACTTTCCCTCTGCTGGTGGAGGTGGGAGCGACACACAGTCCTCCCACGGCGGTGGAGGCCCATCTTGCTTGTTTGGTTGTTAGTAGCTTATTGATCCCAGAATCTCATCAAGCAGCTTCTTGAAGGATCCCAGGGTGTCAGCTTCAACAACATTACTGGGGAGTTGGTTTCAGTCTCCCACAATTCTCTGTGTAAAAAAGTGCCTCCTATTTACAGTTCTGAATTCCCCTTTATCTAATCTCCATTTGTGACCCCTGGCTCTTGTTTCTTTTTTCAGGTCAAAAAAGTCCCCTGGGTCGACATTGTCAATACCTTTTAGAATTTAGAATGCTTGAATCAGATCACTGCATATTCTTCTTTGTCAAGACTGAAGAGATTCAATTATTTGAGCCTGTCTGCATACGACATGTCTTTTAAACCCGGGATAATTCTGGTCGCTCTTCTTTGCACTCTTTCTAGAGCAGCAATATCATTTTTGTAACAAGGTGACTAGACAGTCTGAGCTGTGGCAGTCTAAGGGCCACACGACCAAGGGCAGTCTAAGCTGTGCCAGTCTGAGCGAGGACAAGTAGATCGAGGACTGGCCTTCTCCTCTCTCCCTCCTTACTCTTTTCTGTCCCCTCTGACCTCTCCTCACGCTGTGTTAACATCTTTGAATTTCATGCTGTCCAACTAATCTCTCCCGGTCAACTCCTGCTAATTGTACTATACTGCCCCACTGGACCTCTCACTCACTTTCTTGACTACTCGACTATCTCCTCTCCTCCCTCCCCTCTCTGTCTACCCCAACTGTCCTGCTGGGTGATTTCAATATCCATCTCTCTAACCCCACCCACTCTGCCGGATTCCTTCCTCTCCTTCACTCCTTTAACTTCTCTCTCTCTCCTCCCCTCCTACCAACAAAGCTGGCCGTCAACTGGACCTCACCTTTCCAGGGCCTGCTGCCCCTCCACCCTCTCTGTCACCCCTCTGGACCTCTCTGACCACTATTTAATCTCTTTTTCTCCCTGGACCCCTGCCTCTCCTACTCCCAGCACATCTCCACTCTTGTATGCACCTGCCAATTCTTTCTGAGCAAGATACGAAGAATCCGACCTTTCCTCACGCAACTCCTCGTCTAGGCCCTGGTACTCTCCCGCCTAGACTACTGCAACTCCCTTCTGGCCGGCCTCCCTGCGGCCTCCCTCCGTCCGCTCCAGCTCACCCAGAACTCTGCTCCTTGCCTGGTGTTCTCTCTGCCTCGCTTCTCCTATGCTACTTCACTGCTTCGCTCACTCCGCTTGCATCCAGTTCAATACTCTTGTACTCGCCTACCGATGCCTTCACCAGACTGCACCCAGATACCTCCAGACCCTCATCTCTCCCTACACCCCCACTCGACCTCTCCGCTCTGCCTGCACTAGAAGACTGGCTCTACCTCCGCTACGCTCCCCTGCCTCCAGAGCCTGCTCCTTCTCCACCCTCACCCCGCCGTGGTCGAATGACCTTCCTATGGATGTCAAAACTGCCCAGTCCCTGATCACCTTCCGGCGCCTCCTTAAGACCACACCTCTTCAGCAACACCTGTAAAACTGAACTCTTCCCTTCTGGACAATATAGCACTCTGCCTTAAATGCACTTTAACTTGCACTTATCAGCTCCCTATTTTACTGTATTTAATCCTAAACTTAACCCAATCTGTAGTATTTTGTATTTCACTTACACTCGTATCTAACCCTGATGTAACTAGCAGCACTGTTATTTGCTCATGAAATGCCCCAATGTCAAATTGTACTGTGTTTTGTATTTGCTCTTATTAGGACTAAAGTCATTGTACAGTATTTTGTATCTTGCTGTTAATTGTAAAGTAATTATTGATCTGTATTTTTTTGTATACAACTGTATGTTGCCCTGGGAAGGGCATCTGCTAATTAATAATAATAATAATAATAGTAATAATAATAATAATAATAATAATAATAATAATAATAATAATAAGTTGGCTGGTTTTGTCAAATGGTTTTGGTCTGATTTTAAATATACCCCACTTAGAATAATATTTAAAATAAATCATTGAAAAATGAACCCCTAAAAAACTTCTTCAAACATATAAACCTCATCTGGTGGCAGCCTTCCAGACTTCTCTTGTTATGTGTTTACAGCAGAAGCTTGGAAAAGGGAACTGGTTGTTCCTGTGTTTCCACCAGCAAGGTTGTTAGCAGGCAAGTACTGTAGTAACAGGAAGAAGTCTTTTAAAATGTTTACTGGCAATGACTTTGGGAGTGCCTACTGATAATGTCTTTGAAAGTATTTAAACACATGCCTGATTAAGGAAACATTTATAGTTTTCTAGCCTGACAAAAACAACACTGTGTTTACTCAGACTTATAAAGCAAACTTAGGGCCGGGCCAAATCAAAGTTAAAAAACAAACAAAACACAAGAAAAATTCCAAGTGAAATCTCACTGAACCAAAACAAGCTCTTTTCGCCCTTCAAAAAGCAGGTATCGCTTGTTGACTGCAAGTGGGTTGAGAAGGAGGAGTGGTTTGCTATTGCCTGACCAAATGTACTCAATTCAAGCTACAAATCAACTTGCAAGACTTTCGCAGGACCAAACTTTATAGTGAACTTCGATGTTGTCGAAAGCTAATGCGTAATAAGCAAATAGTAAAAAAATCAACACTAAACTTCCTGATATTTGCAACAAAAAAAAAAGAACAGTACATGCCTGTGACAGAAATATGAGTTTTGGTTGTAAATATCCCTCCCAACCTGTGAGGGCACTAAGCAGTGAAAGGGGAAGTCTTTGGACGGGCTGGACTGTCAGTTCTTTCCTCAGGCCGGGAAGTTGGTCAGTCTGGAAGAAGGCGAGACTCCGTTGCAGGAACGTATTGACCCGGAAGGGAAACGACGTAGCAGCTGCAGACAATAGAGAGCTGAACTCGTTTACCAAGGGGTGATGCGTGATAGCATAAAGGGGACAGAGGATCGTAAATCTTTTCCTTCGATTGGTTCCGAGTGATAGAGAACTGGAAGGACTGGGAGAGATCCCCATTGTATTGTATTAAAAGAAAATAGTTTGTGAGTGTTTTGTTTGTTTGTAGCACTGTTATTAATTGTCTTTTGTTTTGTAAATTCACTAGACGGCTCCGGAGCTGTCGCCTTGGGCCAGCACTACCCAGAACAACAACACTACAGTCACTGTTCTATTGTTATCACCCACCGTGAGCACTACTGCAGGCACCCGGACTGGTGACCATGTCAAGTATTATTGTGGGGCGGATAACGTGTTATTAATATTTGGTCTGCAAACCATTATTATCGTTTCCTGCCGTGCTTTACACATTGATGTGTATTGCCAGAGGATTATTGTTTGGTCGCCAGACTAGGAGTTTACAAATAAAAGAAACCCCTTTTTCCAAACCGAATTACAGTTTCCTTTGTGTGATTATTTCTGCACTGCATCACCTCTGCATCTGTTTCTAATCAGCAGCCACTTTGCTACAATGCCTTAAGACGCCCCACTGACATCATATATCGAACACTTGCACACAACACAGAATAATTTCAAATATTAGTATATGTATTATTCCTATTATTATCATAATATATGTTGTGTTTGTTGCACCTTTAAAAGAAACACGCACAAGACCGTTTTCTTCTTTAACCAATGTTTTATTTTTTTTTGCCACAGTTCGAGTAAATGTTTTACAGCAATATGTATTATTTATTTAATACATACAAACAATAAACTATTTTCTACTCATGGAGGTTTGCTTGAAGCAGTGTCTTTTTCAGTGATGGTAAAGCTTTTTTAGATATATTTTCTTTTATTTCTTATCTTTGTAGTAAGCTACAACTATGGACAGTACACTTTTTTTTAAGTCCATGGACATATTAACACGTCATCTGTGATGTGACCTACCTCTGTTTAAATTATTCATTTCTTAAAGGCACAGTGCTCCATTACATTGAACTTCGATCAAACTCAAGGCTAACAAATGTAAACAAACTAGAATGCTAATTAAGAACGTATGAATGTTTTACTATTATTATTATTAGTTTATTTAGCAGACGCCTTTATCCAAGGCGACTTACATAGACTAGGGTGTGTGAACCCGAAAGACGGAGCACAAGGAGGTTAAGTGACTTCCTCAGGGTCACAAAATGAGTCAGTGGCTGAGGTGGGATTTGAACTGGAAACCTCCTAGTTACAAACCCTTTTCTTTAACCACTGAACCACACAGCCTCCTTTTAACTGCTTTAAATAAAGTACTTCAACATGTTGGCCTACACAGAAACATGAAGCCCATATTCTTGGCACCGTTCCAGTACAAGGGAGCACATTTTAGCTATACTGTGTCTATGGGGTTCCATGTGTAAAAAAACCCGTTAATTCTTTTTTTCATATTTAACATAAATCTTGTATTTTTCCCCCAGATTTATAAATATTGTGATAATATATATATATATATATATATATATATATATATATATATATATATATATATATATATATATATATATTTAATGTTTACATTCAGATATAATTTATAAATCTAGTTACAAGATTTAAATGTCTATTAAATGTAATTTGCCATGTGTCTGCCCAGTTCTGAATGCTGTCTAGATCATTTTGAATGACCTTTGGTGCTGCAACAGTGTTTGCCACTCCTCCTATTTTTGTGTCGTCTGCAAATTTAACGAGTTTGCTTACCATACCAGAATCGAAATCATTAATTTAGATTAGTAATAGCAGAGGACCTAATACTGATCCCTGTGGTACACCACTGGTTACCTCGCTCCATTTTGATGTTTCTCCTCTAATCAGTACTTTCTGTTTTCTACCTGTTAACCACTCCCTGGGCAGACACATGGCAAATGAAATTTAATAGAGAAAAGTGTAAAGTATTGCATGCAGGCAATAAAAATGTGCATTATAAATATCATATGGGAGATAGTGAAATTGAAGAAGGGAACTATGAAAAAGGCCTAGGAGTTTATGTTGACTCAGAAATGTCTTCATCTAGACAATGTGGGGAAGCTATAAAAAAAAGCTAACAAGATGCTCGGATATATTGTGAGAAGTGTTGAATTTAAATCAAGGGAAGTAATGTTAAAACTCTACAATGCATTAGTAAGACCTCACCTAGAATATTGTGTTCAGTTCTGGTCACCTCGTTACAAAAAGGATATTGCTGCTCTAGAAAGAGTGCAAAGAAGAGTAACCAGAATTATCCCAGGTTTAAAAGGCATGTCGTATGCAGACAGGCTAAAAGAATTGAATCTATTCAGTCTTGAACAAAGAAGACTACGCGGCGATCTGATTCAAACATTCAAAATCCTAAAAGGTATAGACAATGTCAACCCGGGGGACTTCTTTGACTTGAAAAAAGAAAAAAGGACCAGGGGTCATAAATGGAGATTAGATAAAGGGGCATTCAGAACAGAAAATAGGAGGCACTTTTTTACACAGAGAATTGTGAGGATCTGGAACCAACTCCCCAGTAATGTTGTTGAAGCTGACACCCTGGGATCCTTCAAGAAGCTGCTTGATGAGATTCTGGGATCAATAAGCTACTAACAACCAAATGAGCAAGATGGGCTGAATGGCCTCCTCTCGTTTGTAAACTTTCTTATGTTCTTATGTTCTTACCTGGCTGCAGATATGGTATATCCAGCTCCATCGGGAGAAGCCCCGTCACTGCCGTCTCCAGCGCCAGAGAGAGGAGGCATCGCTGCCATCTCCAACGCCAGAGGGAGAGGAACCATCGCTGTCATCTCCAATGCCAGAGGGAGAGGGGCCCTCGCCAATGTTTCCAGCGCTAGAGGAGAGGAGCCATTGCTGCCATCTCCAGCGCCGAAGGGAAAGGAGCCATCGCTGCCATCTCCAGCGCTAGAGGGAGAGGAACCATCGCTGCCATCTTCAATGCCAGAGGGAGAGGAGCCACTGCTGCCATCTCCAGCACCAGAGGAAGAGGAGCCATCGCTGCCATCTCCAGCGCCAGAGGGAAAGGAGCCATCGCTGCCATCTCCAGCGCTAGAGGGAGAGGAGCCATCGCTGCCATCTCCAGCGCCAGAGGGAGAGGAGCCCTCGCCAATGTTTCCAGCGTTAGAGGGAGAGGAGCTATCGCTGTCATCTCCAATGCCAGAGGGAGAGGAGCCATTGTTGCCATCTCTAGCGTGAGACGGAGAGGAGCCATTGCTGCCATCTCCAGTACCAGAGGGAGAGGAGCCATGCTGCCGTCTCCAGCACCAGAGGGAGAGGAGCCATTGCTGCCGTCGCCAGAGGCAGAGCAGTAGGAGCTGCCTCTGTCTCCATCACCTCCACCGCCAAAAGCAGAGCAGCAGGAGCTGCCTCTGTCTCCACCACCTCCACGAGCAGAGCAGCATGAGCTGCCTCTGCCTTCTCCACTGCCAGGAGCAGAGCAGCAGGAGCTGCCTCTGTCTCCACTTCCTCCACTGCCATGGGAGGACTACTGGCCGCTCCCACCTCCACCAGCAGAGGGTGAATACCTGCTGGTTCCTCCTCCACCACCGTCCGAAGATTACCTGCCACTCCCTCCCCCACCACAATGGGAGGACTGCTTACCGCTTCCACCACCACCGCCATGGGAGGGAATGCTCCTGCCCTGCCTCGCTCTGCCCAAGGATGCCTGCCTCGCTCCGCCCAAGAATGCCTGCCTCGCATCGCCTGGGGTTGCCTGCTGCTCCGCATCGCCTGTGGTTGCCTGCTGCTCCACATCGCATGGGATTACCTGCTGCTCCGCATCGCCTGGGGTTATCTGCTGCTCTGTGTCGCCTGTGGAGCCACCAGTCACAGGGTACGAAGGAGAAGTGGAGCTCCCTCTGTCACCTCCATGGACAGGGGCTCACCTCCCGAGTTCGCCTCCCGAGGGTCCGCTGCTGCCGTCGCCTCCGGAGTGTCCGCTACTGCCGTTGCCTCCCGAGGGTCCGCTCCTGCCATTGCCTGGGGTCACTGCCAGCTCTGCTTCACCTGGGGTCGCTGCCAGCTCCGGTTCGCCTGGGGTCGCTGCCAGCCCTGCTTTGCCACAGGAAATACTGTGGCCATAGCCCAACAAGGGGGAGCTGCCGGCTATGAAGATGGGGGGAGAGGTCAGGAGACCACCTTCCCACGCAGCACTTTGGTTATCCGCTCCCACAGTACTATTAACACAAATCACCAGTCTGGGTGTGTGCAGTAGTGCTCAAGGTGAGTGATAACAAATAACAGTGTCTATGGTGGTGTTGTTCCGGGTAGTGCTGGCCCAAGGCGACAGCTCCGGAGACGTGTTAGCCGTCTAGTGAATTTACAAACAAAAGACAATTGATTTCCATTACACGAGAGTAGATGTTAAAACTTCATGCTGATTTGAACTCGGCTCTCGCCAAGATAAGCACCAACTAAGACATAGCTTTACAGTAAACTAATGTGATCCATATGTGTCTCCATCCATTTACGTTTCCTTCCATATGATGATGTAGATATCCTTCTGTCTGGTGTTAACGGCTGAAGTGTAATGCTGGCTCCAGGGATCAGCTTATTTTGCCTCCCTGGCGCATCAGCACACACAACGGCTGCGATGCTGGCTCCGGGGATCAACCAAAGTGCGGCCTCCCCAGCGCATCAGCATGACAACCGTCTGGATTGAGCTAAGTAGGGTACATCTCTGGGGTTTTCAAGTGGGCACCTTCCATCCTCAGTGTTTCGTCGACTAGCCCACGACACCTCAAGAGGGCTCGACGGTGATTCTGGCGTCCCAGCATCACCCCCCTCCGTCCCCCACTCAACTCAGCCCAGCTTACTTACCTGTACATCAGCGTTTCTTTCTTTCTATTGTGCTTGAGATCCCCAGCCAGAATCTTTCTGTCTCAACCACAGCCAGTTGCTGCTCCTCTCTGCTGCTTCAGATAAATTCTTCACTGTGCGACGCAACTCTTGGCCACTGAATCCGACGTCTCTGAGAAACCGGGTTGTAGAGTGTGCCACAAATCCTCGACAACCCACTTCCACTGGGTAAACCCGAACTCTCCATCCTCGCTGTTCCGCTTCAGTGGCTAGTTGAGCATACCGCAGTTTCTTCCTCTCATACGCCTCATCTACAGCATCCTCCCATGGCACTGTTAACTCTACCAGGTGAACAAGGCGTGCTGATCCAGACCACAAGACAATATCTGGTCGAAGGTTAGTGGTGGCAATCTCAGGTGGAAAAATAAGCCGTTGACCAACATCTGTCTCTAGCAGCTTCCAGTTGTCCTGGGCGAGGATTGGTTTTAACACCTTTTCTTGGTGGTTGCTCTCCTGGGCGGAGGAATGTTGTCTTTTGTGTGTAATGTTTTGATGGAACAGGTGACAACTTATTGGTCATGTTACGCTTGTCTTCCAATGCTAAGGCCAAACATCGCAGCACCTGGTCATGGCGCCAAGTAAACCGTCCTTGGCTAAGAGCCACCTTACATCCTGTCAAAATGTGCCTTAATGTTGCAGGTGATGAACACAAAGGACATGAGGGATCCTCTCTTACCCAGAGGTTTAGGTTGTGTGGTGATGGGAGAACATCATATGTTGACCTGATGAGGAAACTGATCCTGCTCTGTTCCATTGACCATAGGTCTTGCCAGCCAATCTTGCGTTGTTCCACACTCTCCCATCTCATCCATTCTCTCTGCTTGGCCTGGGAAATGGCCTTTATACACCTCATCCTCTCCTCCTGCTTTTGCACCTCGTTGACTACCAGCTTCCTCCTTTGAGCTGGGGCTGCCTTGTGCCATGTAGGAGGAGCTGAACTGAAACCAAGACCCCTTCTTCCATGCTGAACTTGCCCCATGATATCACCAATTCGAAGGGCAGCCTTTGCATCTTCCACAGCTTTCTTTGCCGCCCACTTTCTTCCAGTTTTCAACACAGGTGCTGCCTCCCTTACGCATTTATCGCGTGACTCTACTAATGTCATTTGCAGACATAATATAATATAATATTAGAGCACGCACAGGGGTAGGCACCAATAGGGCTGGTAAATGACGCAATCACACACAAAGAACGTGCTAAACAGTTTAAAACACTTCTTAACCACCACATAGATAGATAAATGAATAAATAAAACAAAATAATGTGAGAACCTGGATACATTGTTAACATTTTAAAAACCTTATTTTACACAGCTTGAGACCCAAGCACAAGTTCCAACTTTGTTACAATGTATGTGCTTGAAGAAAAACATTTTTAAAATAAAATGCTACAAAACTCAAATGTGTCTGTGTTTGTCTGTGTCTGAGGCAAAGAGGAAACTAGGGGGGCCCAGCACTGGCTAGCAGCATCGCTGGTCATGTGCTAAGGGTGTTGCTGGTACGTTTGTTCGAAGATAAGAAACGGTCCAGAACCAACAGCGAATCTTTACAGTAAATGGGAAAAACAAGGTTGCAATACAGTTACTTAAAAATGAAAAACAATTTAAAAAGGGGAGAAATGTGAATTGTTAACACGTGTAGAGGCTGCATGTCCAGAGATATATTGCCCTGTCACAGAAGGAAGAGACCGAGGATGGCTTTAAACAGAGAATTGTGTCTGTTGAAAAAGACAACGTTTTTTAAAATGAACAAGGATCAGATGCTGTACATACAGTGCTAAACAGACCTATGAAGAAGTAAAGCGACACAGGCTGGTCTTAAATAGAGAAGCGTGTCTGTTGAAAAAGACAATGTTTAAAATAAGGAACAACAAATGAAAATAAGGAAGAAATGTACATACTTAAAAGATTCCGATGACAAAGCATTTGAAAACCATTTGATTGTTACCATTAAAGTGCTTACTAGTGCGGGAATCTTGCGGCGAAATCTGTCTACAGGATTCTTTTGAGCACATTCACATGACTGTCTTTCCAGAAACACTTTTGTGTCAATGTTCTCAAATTAACTACTGGGCAGAACTGAAAAATGTGGCTCTAGTAATTCAGTTATACTAACTGAAATTAAAAAACACACACATTTTATTCATCAGAAAACATTGTTTACAAAAGATTTTCAAAATATTGACAACAGCTAGGCTGACTTGGGCACACATTGTAAAACTATTCACTTTTGTTGCCCTTACACTTCACAGTTTTGTTCCTGGAAATGGAAGCCAAAGTTTGAAAGCCCTGAAATTAAGACGAACACAAGTTTGCTCTCTGTGTGTGTCTCAGTGTGTGTGTGTGTGTGTGTTTGTTATATAAAGATATACAAGGTGAAAACATTTACAAAGCGTTGAAATGAAGAAGAAAAAATACATACGTTAGACAAGCTCAAAAGTTTGTTACAACTATTTTAGATAAGATCCTAGCGGTGACAATTTTAAAATGAAATAAAGCCAAAACAAAATAAATGTGCATGTGTGTGAGTGAGAGTGTTTATATGTATGTATTGTGATTTAGCACCTTTCCTGTTGGCTGCTATGACTCTGTATGGGTTTGCAGTCTGGGGGCATGTCACACGGCTAGCTGAGTGGTGACGTCAGAACCAGGAAATGAATACACAGAGACAGGACAGATGAGGTGACATGATGAAACGCTGTTGCGCGGTTTATTATAAATAAAAGGTTTAAACAAACAGAAGACGGGACACGGCACTTTACACCAAAATAAATAGACAAACAAAAACGGACTAACACTTAAACAAACGGTGGCTAAACAGACAAACAAACACGGTGAGTTTAAACACTTTTTATTCTTCTATTATTCTCTTTGTTTATTTTACCTCCTCTCCACACCCGTTCTCCACTCACCGAACACACAACCCCGAGTGAATGAAACGTGCATCTATATATACTGTTGTGCTGGGATTCAATTACTAACTAATTATTCACTTGAATCCCAGCACGTGAATTAATTATGTGCAACCTCGTGCTCACATATTACATACTTTACATGCACGTGAAGTGATGTGCAATCCCGTGCCTAAATACAATTATACATTTTAAATAACTTGTGCTGCACACACCCATTTATATCCCGTGCAGCCATCTCTATACACCAACATTAACACAACACATGTAACATATAAAATATAACACACAAACGCACACAGGGGCGGGGCACATTGCCACAGGGCACCAGATACACAAGACCAAGGAAAGGATATATTTGAATGCTGTTGTGTCTGTTTATTTTTTGAATATAGACAGGAGTCAGACTTCCTCTATCTGGCCCTTTAAAACTGTCTCCTCTTTGGAGAGACTAACTAAACTTTTAATCGGCTTCAGATTGCAACACAAATATCCTGTGACTAACCACAGTGTGGCTCAGCCGTTCCCCTGTACTCTTGAAACATTCACAGAGCCTTTTACACAGTTCAGACCTGTTTGATACACTCCCAGCTGTTTACTTCTCCAGTGCAGCTTACTCCCAGCTCACACACAGACCCAGACTGCTTCTATTTAGTTAATGGCCACCAAGTTTCTGTCTAAACTTATTGTCGCCACCTACTATTCAGATTTGGCTATTAAAACTGCTGTGAACCCTTTACTTTTAAAATCTCTATATGGAAAATATTCTTGAATATTCTGGTTTTTCTAATATATTTTCCAATAATACATATTTTTCTATTTTACATCCATCACCTACATTATTTTTTGTATTTATAAAAATATATATGTATGTATATGTAGAAATCTTTGCATTCATCGCGTTGCTATAGGTTTAGTGAATGGTTGCTGTTCTGCTGTGAGTATATCGGGGTGCTCTGTGCTCCCCTCGTTAATGATCGCGTTGCTATAGGTTTTGTGAATGGAGGCTGTTCTGCTGTGAGTATATCGGGGTGCTCTGTGCTCCCCTCGTTAATGATCGCGTTGCTATAGGTTTAGTGAATGGAGGCTGTTCTGCTGTGAGTATATCGGGGTGCTCTGTGCTCCCCTCGTTAATGATTCCGTTGCTATAGGTTTTGTGAATGGAGGCTGTTCTGCTGTGAGTATATCGGGGTGCTCTGTGCTCCCCTCGTTAATGATCGCGTTGCTATAGGTTTTGTGAATGGAGGCTGTTCTGCTGTGAGTATATCGGGGTGCTCTGTGCTCCCCTCGTTAATGATTCCGTTGCTATAGGTTTTGTGAATGGAGGCTGTTCTGCTGTGAGTATATCGGGGTGCTCTGTGCTCCCCTCGTTAATGATCGCATTGCTATAGGTTTTGTGAATGGAGGCTGTTCTGCTGTGAGTATATCGGGGTGCTCTGTGCTCCCCTCGTTAATGATCGCGTTGCTATAGGTTTTGTGAATTGAGGCTGTTCTGCTGTGAGTATATCGGGGTGCTCTGTGCTGCCCTCGTTAATGATCGCGTTGCTATAGGTTTTGTGAATGGAGGCTGTTCTGCTGTGAGTATATCGGGGTGCTCTGTGCTCTCCTCGTTAATGATCGCGTTGCTATAGGTTTTGTGAATGGAGGCTGTTCTGCTGTGAGTATATCGGGGTGCTCTGTGCTCCCCTCGTTAATGATTGCGTTGCTATAGGTTTTGTGAATGGAGGCTGTTCTGCTGTGAGTATATCGGGGTGCTCTGTGCTCCCCTCGTTAATGATCGCGTTGCTATAGGTTTTGTGAATGGAGGCTGTTCTGCTGTGAGTATATCAGGGTGCTCTGTGCTCCAAGCGTATACTGAGTTTCATAAGTGTAAATTATGACCGTAATTGTATTTTTTTCCCATTTTACAGTTAAAAACTTAGTTTTACAGTTACAAACTGCGTTTCTGCGCTCACGGATTTTTGAAAGCTATTTCACGATATATATCGGGCTTATGTTTTTGTGTGTGATGACGTCACCTACCAGTCCTACTGCAGCCTTCCCCCGTGCAAGCTACAATACCTTCAGAATAATCATTTTTTGTGAATAATAAACTGGTGTGAAGTGATGGACAGTAGACTGCTGCTTAGTAAACTGGGGTTATTCGCTAGATGTGATACGTCATCGTATTCGCATGCATTTGTAAAGGAAAATCAGGTTGAAGAGTGGAAACGGTCTGTCGCGCTATTTTTCAAGCGTATTTCAGTTTTTCGATGCGAATAACTAGCTCCGCCCACAACGTCATCACGTCGGCCAGTTTGTCCGCTAGAAATGGATTTGAATGGAAACCCAATTTTAGGTTGATTATGCGCATTACTTTTGCTGAATTTCAAATGCGTGTAAGACGTTATTCGCTTCGATATTTTAATGGTAACAAAGCCAGTGAAGAGGACCGCTTGTTGAGTCGATTTTATTATTATTATTATTATTATTATTATTTATTTCTTAGCAGATGCCCTTATCCAGGGCGACTTACAATTGTTACAAGATATCACATTATACATTATTTCACATTATACAGATATTACATTATTTTTTTACATACAATTACCCATTTATACAGTTGGGTTTTTATTGGAGCAATCTAGGTAAAGTACCTTGCTCAAGGGTACAACAGCAGTGTCCCCCACTGGGGATTGAACCCACAACCCTCCGGTCAAGAGTCCAGAGCCCTAACCACTACTCCACACTACTTCGTGTTGTTGAGGATATTGACTGCCAAAGGGGCTTCCGCATACTTGTGAACATGGAGTCTTCAAAATAAGGGAGCTTTTGTAAACTGATATTTTCTAAGACACCAGCATTCAACTAACCCACTATAATTTCGTAAAACTATTATTGTGTTAAATACGTAAGAACATAAGAAAGTTTCCAAACGAGAGGAGGCCCCATTCAGCCCATCTTGCTCGTTTGGTTGTTAGTAGCTTATTGATCCCAGAATCTCATCAAGCAGCTTCTTGAAGGATCCCAGGGTGTCAGCTTCAACAACATTACTGGGGAGTTGGTTACAGACCCTCACAATTCTCTGTGTAAAAAAGTGCCCCCTATTTTCTGTTCTGAATGCCCCTTTATCTAATCTCCATTTGTGACCCCTGGTCCTTGTTTCTTTACTGCACAATACTGTTATTTTGGTACTGCATCAGTGACTAGGAGAAAAAGAAGTCTTATTTAGTTTTTCACTGCAAATCGGGTAACCCTAACAACATTATTATTATTATTATTTATTTATTAGCAGACGCCCTTATCCAGGGCGACTTACAATTGTAAACAAATACATTTCAAGTGTTACAGCACAAGTAATACAATAAGAGCAAGATAAATACAATGACTTTGGTTCAGGCAAGTACAAGTGTGACAAAATACAATTCAATAATACAGCAGATAACAGTGACAGTGATAGTTACATCAAGATATGGTTAAATACAAAATACTACAGATTAAACACTTGGCAGATTACAGTACTCTGAAGTATAGGATTAAATGCAGTAAAATAGGGGTCAGATAAGAGCAAATAAAGCGCCTTTAAGGAAAGGTGATAGTCCCAGGGGAAAAACAGAGGAGTTCTACAGGTGCTGTCTGAAGAGGTGAGTCTTAAGGAGGCACCGGAATGTGGTCAGGGACTGGGCGGTCCTAACATCTGTAGGTAGCAGATGGTATCTGGAGGCAGCACCTGTGTTGAAAACTGGAAGAAAGTGGGCGGCAAAGAAAGCTGTGGAAGATGCAAAGGCTGCCCTTCGAATTGGTGATATCATGGGGCAAGTTCAGCATGGAAGAGGGGGTCTTGGTTTCAGTTCAGCTCCTCCTACATGGCACAAGGCAGCCCCAGCTCAAAGGAGGAAGCTGGTAGTCAACGAGGTGCAAAAGCAGGAGGAGAGGATGAGGTGTATAAAGGCCATATCCCAGGCCAAGCAGGGAGAATGGATGAGATGGGAGAGTGTGGAACAACGCAAGATTGGCTGGCAAGACCTATGGTCAATGGAACAGAGCAGGATCAGTTTCCTCATCAGGTCAACATATGATGTTCTCCCATCACCACAGAACCTAAACCTCTGGGTAGGAGAGGATCCCTCGTGCTCTTTGTGTTCATCACCTGCAACATTAAGGCACATTTTGACAGGATGTAAGGTGGCTCTTAGCCAAGGACGGTTTACTTGGCGCCATGACCAGGTGCTGCGATGTTTGGCCTTAGCATTGGAAGACAAGCGTAACATGACCAATAAGTTGTCACCTGTTCCATCAAAACATTACACAACATTAAAGATAACATTCCTCCGCCCAGGAGAGCAACCACCAAGAAAAGGTGTTAAAACCAATCCTCGCCCAGGACAACTGGAAGCTGCTAGAGACTGGAAAATGCTGGCAGATGTTGGTCAACGGCTTATTTTTCCACATGAGATTGCCACCACTAACCTTCGACCAGATATTGTCTTGTGGTCTGGATCAGCACGCCTTGTTCACCTGGTAGAGTTAACAGTGCCATGGGAGGATGCTGTACATGAGGCGTATGAGAGGAAGAAACTGCGGTATGCTCAACTAGCCACTGAAGCGGAACAGCGAGGATGGAGAGTCCGGGTTTACCCAGTGGAAGTGGGTTGTCGAGGATTTGTGGCACACTCTACAACCCGGTTTCTCAGAGACGTCGGATTCAGTGGCCAAGAGTTGCGTCGCACAGTGAAGAACTTATCTGAAGCAGCAGAGAGGAGCAGCAACTGGCTGTGGTTGAGACGGAAAGATTCTGGCTGGGGATCTCAAGCACAATAGAAAGAAAGAAACGCTGATGTACAGGTAAGTAAGCTGGGCTGAGTTGAGTGGGGGACGGAGGGGGGTGATGCTGGGACGCCAGAATCACCGTTGAGCCCTCTTGAGGTGTCGTGGGCTAGTCGACGAAACACTGAGGATGGAAGGTGCCCACTTGAAGACCCCAGAGATGTACCCTACTTAGCTCAATCCAGACGGTTGTCATGCTGATGCGCTGGGGAGGCCGCACTTTGGTTGATCCCCGGAGCCAGCATCGCAGCCGTTGTGTGTGCTGATGCGCTAGGGAGGCAATAAGCTGATTCCTGGAGCTGGCATTACACTTCAGCCATTAACACCAGACAGAAGGATATCTACATCATCATATGGAAGGAAACGTAAATGGATGGAGACACATATGGATCACATTCGTTTACTGTAAAGCTACGTCTTAGTTGGTGCTTATCTTGGCGAGAGCCGAGTTCAAATCAGCATGAAGTTTTAACATCTGCTCTCGTGTAATGGAAATCATTAGTCAGACACCAAAATCCAAGCAGAACAACTGGACAAAACATACAAAAATATCATAGTTGTTTTTTTTTTCCTATTAAGTGCTGTTGTAACTGTTAGTATTAACCTGTATATTTAAAGTTCAAAATGAATAATTCAAAACATAATCTTAATTGATACAAAATTGTTTAAAATACAATGCTCCCATGGCACTCAATTAGCAACACAGACGTTTCCAAAAACGAACACAGCATTTGAGTAACTGTGATAACAAGAAGCAGTTGGGATGATTTCAAACAGCATGAAAAGGGGCCGGTCTAAAGAAAGAGAAAGTAACATGACATTTGAAGCGCTGTACTCTTTAACAACGGACTTGTTTCAATTGTGTTGCAGAGGAGAAACACAGCTAACTGAGGAACGAGTGATTCAGTAGAGAGAGAGGCATGGACCCGACTCCAAGGAGAAGAAGGAGTAAAGAGAATGACCCTCCTGATATGTCACAAGAGCCTGCCAGTTACTGAAAGTCTTTTCTTATTAGTTCACGGTGTGGCGGCATGCTGAATAATACCTTTACTAAGAAGCTGTTCAGGAATCCAAATCACTGAGCTGAGTCTCAAGCCCAGAGTTAGAGTCCAGACCTCTCTGTGCTTCACAATGCTTCCCTATGCTTTACCACACCTCTCTGTGCTTTACAATGCTTCCCTATGCTTTACCAGAACACTCTGTGCTTTACAATGCTTCCCTATGGTTTACCAGAACTCTTGAGTGCTTTACAAAGCTTCCCTATGCTTCACCAGACTTTTGTGTGCTTTACAGTGCCTCCCTATGCTTTAACAGACCTCTCTGTGCTTTACAATGCTTACATATGCTTTACCTGACCTCTCTGTGCTTTACAATGCTTCCCTATTCTTTACCAGACCTATCTATGCTTTACAATGCCTCCCTATGCTTTAGCAGACCTCTCTGTGCTTTACAATGATTCCCTATGCTTTGACATACCTCTCTGTGCTTTACAATGCATCCCTATGCTTTACCACACCTCTCTGTGCTTTACAATGCTTCCCTATGCTTTACCACACATCTCTGTGCTTTACAATGCTTCCCTATGCTTGACCACACATCTCTGTGCTTTACAATGCTTCCCTATGCTTGACCAGACCTCTCTGTGCTTTACAATGCTTTCCTATGCTTTACCACACCTCTCTATGCTTTACAATACTTTCTCATTTCCCTCTTCCTCATTCTAATTTGAAAAACCGTGCTAATAAATAAGAAAAAGTCAGTTAATCAAATTTTTTTTTATTAAATCACATTACTAAAATCTGAAAAAATAAACAGAACAAACATTTTATAAAACTCAAGAACAAAAACACACACACACAATAAAGCAAACTTAAGTTCACTTTTTTATAAACTGTTACAGCACTGACTATTGGATGCTATTTTTTAAAATATATATAAAACATAACAATTCTTAAAAATAAATTGAATACAGTTACTTCGTATGAAATCCATTTGTTGCTAAAAACAAATAATTCCCCTCGTTTCGCTCAGCAGGTGGCGCTGTTTCTCCCCCTAACTTTCATTCAAAGTTGTGTCAGATTGAACATTCCCTTCACCCGAGGAGTGGAGAGGACAGACAGGGAGTTCAATACAAAGGGTTTCTTACAACACAAAACAGTCTAGTTCAGCTGGCAGATTGTTACAGAGGAATCATAACGAAACCAAAACCCAGGATAGAGCGGCTCAGTGAATGTGGTTTGAAATCTGTGTAGGAGGGTCATTGTGTCAGAGACGCCATAAAAGGACAGCGTGCCGACATTAAAGTCCAGATACACTCCTATTCTGGGGGAGCGGGGGGCAGTTATTACAGTTTTATTGTTATTGTGCCGGGCAGTGTAACTGGAACCAGAGCATTCCAAACTCCAGGACTTGTCATTGTATCCAAGGCCACAGGATCGATCCACTCCTTTCCTGCTGATTCCTTTATATGTGACTCCTATAGAAGCCCCTCCCCCACTCCACTCAATCTCCCAGTAACAGCGAGTCCCAGACAAATCCTCTCTGCACAGCACTTGGGCATACACGTCAAATCTCTCTTGGTGATCATCTGGATATCTCTGGGTCTCTCCCCTCAGTGTCACCTTTCTGTTCCCTTCAGACAGACAAAGGTTTCTATTTGCTGTGTTGGGGTCCAGTGTGAGCTGACAGGAATCTGATTGAAGAGAAGAGGACGGGTAGAGGAGAGACGGTTAGAAAAGTCAAATCACTGAGAAAATCAACAGTCATTGTCTGCTGCATCCTCAAATCACTCCCTCCTCCCTGCTTCACCAGTCCCTGCATCCTCCTCTATGCTCCCTCCTCCCTGATCTCTCCTCCCTGCTTCATCCTTCCTGATTCATCCTCCCTCTATAGTTCCTGCTCTATGGTTCCTCCTCTTTTCTCCCTCTTCTGTCCTTCCTGTTCCCTCCTCCCTCTATACTTCCTCCTTCCTGCTCCCTCCTGTATGTTCCTTCCTCCATAATCACTCCTGTATGCTCTCTCCTCCCTGCTCCCTCCTGTATGATCCCTACTGCTTCCTGCTCCCTCCTGTATTCTCCCCCTACTTCCTGTATGCTCCCTCCTCTGTCCTCCCTCTTCCCTGTTCCCTCCACCTCTATGCTCCCTGTTTCCTCCTGTATGCTCCCTACTGCTCCCTCCTCCCTGCTGCCTCCTCCCTCCTCTGTCCTGTTGCTCCCTCCTCCCTGCTCTCTCCGATATGCTCCATCCTCCCTGCTCCCTACTCCCTCCTATATGCTCCCTTCTCCCTGTTACCTTCTTTATGCTCCCTCCTCTCTCCTGCATGCACCCTGCTGCATCCTCTCTCCTCCCTTTTCCCTGCTCCATTCTCTATGCCCCTTCCTCCCTGCTCCCCCTTCATGCTCCCTACTCCCTCCTTTATGCTCCCTCCTCCCTGCTCTATCCTCTCTCCTCCCTCCTCCATGCTCCCTCCTGTATACTCCCTACTTCCTGGTCCCTCCTCACTCTTGTATGCTCTCTACTCCTTGCTTCCTCCTGTATGCTCCCTCCTCCCTTTATGCTCCCTCCTCCCTTTATGCTCCCTCCTCCCTACTTTATGCTCCCTACTCCTTGCTCCCTCCTGTATACTCCCTCCTCCCTACTCCATGCTCCCTCCTCCCTGCTCCCTCCTGTATGCTCCCTCCTCTCTCCTATATGCTCACTCCTCCCTTCTCCCTCCTCCATGTTCCATTCTTCCTGTTCCCTAGTCCCTCTATGCTTCCTCCTCCATGCTCCCTCCTCCCTGCTCCCTAATCCCTCCTGTATGCTCCCTCCTCTCTCCTATATGCTCACTCCTCCCTTCTCCCTCCTCCATGCTCCATTCTTCCTGTTCCCTAGTCCCTCTATGCTTCCTCCTCCATGCTTCCTCCTTCCTCCTCCCTGTTCTCTTCTTTATGCTCCCTCCTCTCTCCTGCATGTACCCTGCTGCATTCTCTCATCCCTTTTCCCTGCTTCATTCTCTATGCTCCCACCTATATGCTTCCTCCTCCCTGCACCCTCCTCTCTCCTCCCTTCTACCTCCTCCCTCCACTATGCCCCCTCTTTCCCTGCTACATTCTCTATCCTCTCTCCTCCCTGCTCACTCCTGCATGCTCCCTCCTCCCTGCTCCAGGCTCCCTGCTCCATCCTCCCTGCTTATTTATAGACAAGTATATTTAGAATGTAATAATTAAGATTGATAATCAATAGATTTGATCTATAATTCTTACTTGAGATTTATTTCTGACTTTGGATAAGTTCTCTGTCTTTATTTTTCTGTCTTCAATAAACTGCTGCTGCTATTAATTAAACCCACTTGTTGTTTGATTGTTTTGTTCATTATAATTCCTCAATCTTATCAAACTTTTTCAATTGGAACTAATCAAATGCAGCTCTGCATACAATTACAGTTCACTTAATGTTCCTACAGGGTATATGTTGCCATTTTACCCACTCAGACCCCTTGCTTACTAAATATCTTCAATAGAATATCATCCACTCTTCAAATATCTGTCTTATATTTTAATGAGCAATCCATCCCACAAGTGCAGTGATACTGCAATATACATTTACTACCAGCACAGGATGACTGGGAGGGATAGCTGTTCATTTTACCCCACAACTGGTTTCACATGCATTGTACATGTATTAAAAGATGGGATGATTATCTATTCAGGGATACCAAGATATTTAGGGAGAGAAAGGTCTGAGTGGAAAAACAGGCAACAAATGCCCCTCCCCCAGTCATTCTGCATGTATTCATCTGAACCAATACTTGTTGGAGAGGAGTGTAGATTAATGGCTTCACAATTACTAATAAATAATAAGAATTGCTGCCCTCAAGCTCCACCCTTCCCTGTTCTGTAGTGTTAGCTCTTCTCACATCTTTCAATCAAATGTTTCAGTGAAAACAGACTTACATTTTAAAAACTCAGCTCTGTTCCTTGGCTCTGGAGCCTGCAGACTGTAAACTGCAACTTTATTCACTGGGCAGAAAAAAGAGAGAAACAGAATTGAAACATGTGGATTAATACACAACACACACAGACTCCAAACCGCAATCCCCCATGCTCTTAATTTTTAAACACAAAGTGCATCTGTTCAGTTTATCAGTGTAGCAACGTTATATTAACTGGAGAGCATCTTTTTTCAATTGGGCTCATCCACAGTCACGTGACACCATAAAGACGCGCTCATTAATCCCAGCAGCAGAGCGCGCACCCCCAGCGCGAGCTCCCGTCAAACTGTCAAACAGCAACACATCCCACAATCCTCTCGGGAGCGCTTGATAAAGAAACCCGTCCAGCCCTCCCTGATCAATCCAAGAGAAACCCGCGTTTCCAACATCGGAACCACCTCGGCAACAGCCGCTCCGCATCCCATCTGAGGACAGAGCTGCATTTCCATGAGGGAGTCACCGCGAACATGGAGAAACCGGACACCCGAAAAATCACCCGGACCCACACCAACGGGCTTTGAAATACACTCTGATTCGGACTGAAGGGAATCCACTTCACACAAAAAGGGTTCACAGAAATGAACCACCCTCAGAACAAACCGGTGAACACAGACATGGAAAAATAGAAATGTGAAAGCGCGTCTTTTTAACACGCTCCCTAACAATTGCCACGGAAACCCTGACGGCAAAAAAAATAAACAAAAACAAAACAGCAATGTTACTCCGCAGAGAAGAAGAATTCAGCTCCACAACACCCGAAAAACTCCAGGAAACGTTAGCTTATTATCAAAGAGTTTCTTTTTTAAAAAACTTATTTTTATTTATTTATTATTTTAAAGGGGTTGATACCCATTTCGTGCTTGAAAGGGAACGTGCTGTTTTTAAGTTACAAGTTCAAAGTGTTCTCTTTGGTTGCAGTCGCGTATCACTCCTAGTACAGACCACAGCAATTGCGGTTTTCTCTGTACTGTCTCACACAATGCAAACCTTATTTTAAACTGTTTTCACGTTATCAAAGTTGTTGCTATTTTAAGTACACTTCTTTATGGAGTTCACCAGAGATTATAAAAATACTGCATGGGGTAGTGTGTGTTTATGTGTGTATATGTGTGTGATAGGCAATGTGTGTGTGTGTGTGATACATGAGCATGTAATGCCTGGATAACCCCCTCGCTGTGCATTACATTCTCATATCACACACCACCCCATGCTGTATTCTATAGATATTGTACAGCTCCTTTCTGTCATTCCATTTCTACATAAACTCTGAAATTAAAACGCATGCAGTTCAATTACATATTATTACTTCACACAGTAAACACACTATAAAACTACTAACATGTTTGCAAAGAATAACCCAGCTGCTTAGTACTGTGAGATGTGAAGTACTAATTAGCCAGGTTATTATCATCAAGTATCCTAAGTTAATGCTGCCATGTATTCCCCAGTGTGGGGGGAGTAAGCCTGTCATTTCTGATCCTGTAAGATATGATCCCCTCTATTAATACAGAGCCTGTCATATCTGATCCTGTAAGATACGATCCCCTCTATTAATACAGAGCCTGTCATATCTGATCCTGTAAGATACGATCCCCTCTATTAATACAGACGTGAAGGACTGCTGTGTTGTAAGTATTTCATCTTGGGTTGTCTGTCGGGACTGTACTATAAAATAACATTTGCTTACTAAGGTGGGTGTTCATTAGTTTGTATTACAAGCTGGATTGAGGTTGCAGTCTCTTCGGGGCTGTCCTGTACATAGCCAGAGTTGTGCGTTTCTTTGTGTTTAATATACAGGCAATGCACAACCAGGGTTGAGGCAATTCCTTTTTAAAAGCAATTCCTTCAAAGGAATTGGAATTTATATTTTAGAGATATTATAATAATTGTTGTGATTGTTCAACATCTTTCATCTGAAGTCGATTTAATTGACTAACAAACAGGAGTGAATTCAATGTCATTTGTTGCCACTGTGAGAAGCTCATTTTAACAGAATATTGCGAATTACAATTGTGATCAATTATGTGTTGGAATTGATTAAAAGAGAATGGGAATTGATTTTAAAAAGTAATTGAGATTGAAAAAAAAGGAATTGACCCGAACCCTGTTCACAAATGGCCAGTTTCACACGAGGCTGCAAATAGCTTCTTATTCGCCTGTTTCTTATCTGCTCCAAACTGAATGATTGGGTTTGTATGTAAAAGGGTTAAATCATGTTGGACTGCTAATTTCTCTGGCTATTTATAGAGGAGCAGTAAGTTATCAGTGTCGTCCCCAAAATTATTTAACATTACTGTCATTTTGTGAGACGAAATGCATATTTTGTGGGGCTAAAACTCATTTTGTGAGACAAAATACACATTTTGTTCACAAAATGTTAATTTTGTGGGAAAAATGCTAATTATCTGAACAAAATACCATTCTGTGGGATAAAATGCTCATTCTGTGCACAAAATACTAATTCTGTGCACAAAATACTAATTATTTTGGACGAAATGCTAATTGTGTGCACAAAATACCTTCCTGTGGGACAAAATGCACTTTCATGGGTCACATAACTATTTGTGACATCATCATGGCACACTGACACATTTTTTATTATTTATTTATCCAGGGTGACTTACAATTATTACAAGATATCAATTTATACAGACGTGCTCAAATTTGTTGGTACCCTTACAGCTCATTGAAATAATGCTTCATTCCTCCTGAAAAGTGATGAAATTAAAAGCTATTTTATCATGTATACTTGCATGCCTTTGGTATGTCATAGAATAAAGCAAAGAAGCTGTGAAAAGAGATGAATTATTGCTTATTCTACAAATATATTCTAAAATGGCCTGGACACATTTGTTGGTACCCCTTAGAAAAGATAATAAATAATTGGATTATAGTGATATTTCAAACTAATTAGTTTCTTTAATTAGTATCACACATGTCTCCAATCTTGTAATCAGTCATTCAGCCTATTTAAATGGAGAAAAGTAGTCACTGTGCTGTTTGGTATCATTGTGTGCACCACACTGAACATTGACCAGAGAAAGCAAAGGAGAGAGTTGTCTGAGGAGATCAGAAAGAAAATAATAGACAAGCACGGTAAAGGTAAAGGCTACAAGACCATCTCCAAACAGTTTGATGTTCCTGTGACAACAGTTGCAAATATTATTAAGAAGTTTAAGGTCCATGGAACTGTAGCCAACCTCCCTGGGCGCGGCTGCAAGAGGAAAATCGACCCCAGATTGAACAGAAGGATAGTGCGAATGGTAGAAAAAGAACCAAGGATAACTGCCAAAGAGATACAAGTTGAACTCCAAGGTGAAGGTACGTCAGTTTCTGATCGCACCATCCGTCGCTTTTTGAGTGAAAGTGGGCTCCATGGAAGAAGACCCAGGAGGACTCCACTTCTGAAAGAAAAACATAAAAAAGCCAGACTGGAATTTGCTAAAATGCATATTGGCAAGCCACAATCCTTCTGGGAGAATGTCCTTTGGACAGATGAGTCAAAACTGGAGCTTTTTGGCAAGTCACATCAGCTCTATGTTCACAGACGAAAAAATGAAGCTTTCAAAGAAAAGAACACCATACCTACAGTAAAACATGGAGGAGGCTTGGTTATGTTTTGGGGCTGCTTTGCTGCGCCTGGCACAGGGTGCCTTGAATCTGTGCAGGGCACAATGAAATCTCAAGACTATCAAGGCATTCTGGAGCGAAACGTACTGCCCAGTGTCAGAAAGCTCTATCTCAGTCACTGGGCATGGGTCCTCCAACAGGATAATGACCCAAAATACACAGCTAAAAGCACCCAAGAATGGATAAGAACAAAACATTGGACTATTCTGAAGTGGCCTTCTATGAGTCCTGATCTGAATCCTATCGAACATCTATCGAAAGAGCTGAAACTTGCAGTCTGGAGAAGGCATCCATCAAACCTGAGACAGCTGGAGCAGTTTGCTCAGGAAGAGTGGGCCAAACTACCTGTTAACAGGTGCAGAAGTCTCATTAAGAGCTACAGAAAATGTTTGATTGCAGTGATTGCCTCTAAAGGTTGTGCAACAAAATATTAGGTTAGGGGTCCCATCATTTTTGTCCATGCCATTTTCATTTGTTTTATTATTTACAATATTATGTTGAATAAAAAATCAAAAGCAAAGTCTGATTTCTATTAAATATGGAATAAACAATGGTGGATGCCAATTACTTTAGTCGGTTTCAAGTTATTTCAGAGAAAATTGTGCATTCTTTGTTTTTTGTGGAGGGGTACCAACAAATTTGAGCACGTCTGTATTTACATGCAATTACCCATTTATACAGTTGGGTTTTTACTGGAGCAATCTAGGTAAAGTACCTTGTTCAAGGGTACAGCAGCAGTGTTCCCCACCTGGGATTGAACCCACGACCCTCCAGTCAAGAGTCCAGAGCCCTGACCGCTACTCCATGCTCCTTCCTCCCTGCTCCATGCTCTCTCCTTCCTGCTCCCTACTCCCTCCTCCATTTACCCTCCTCATTCTATCCTGCTGCTTCCTTCCTCCCTCCTCCATGCTCGCTCCCTCTCCCTCCTGCCAGCTGCCTCCCTCCTCCCTGCTGCAAAATTCATATAAACAACAATCTGCAAGAGGTCTTTATTAATGTCTTGCAAGTCCTGTCCCTCCTCAAGCCATGGTCTATTTGAGAAATCTCTACCAAAGGAATCTATTTCACACCAACCTGTTGTGGTTATTTTGACTAATTCCCCCTTGCAGAAGTCCTCAATATGGTCTTTAAGTTCAGATACAGCTTTCCTCACAGCCTCAAAAGAGATGGCTGTAGTGAGAGTAATGCTGGGTAAGTCTCCAGCTTCAGGAGGGGCACAGAGAGACTGGAAATTCTACAACAGGAAAGTGGAGAAAAGGAGTTTTCAGTGAAACAGAATGGGGTCCAAAACATTCCTGGGAAAAAGCAAGGATTCATTCAATTGGAGAGGTCTGTCTGAAACCATCCCAGTTATGGACTTGAGATTTTCTAACAAGCAGTGATGTTACCTGTAGAAAATGGATGTGATCTTCTGTCTCTGAAAGGTGTTTCAGCTTAGCGTTTCTCCTCCTTAGCTCAGCAATCTCCTTCTCCAGTTTCTTCATGCGTCCTTCAGCCTGATTCACTGCAGCCTTCTCGTTAGCTCCAATCAGCTCAATAACCTCAGTGTGGATCTTCTCAATGGATCGGATCAGCTCAGTAAAGATCTTCTCACTTTCCTTTATTTCTATGCATGCAGATCTCTGAGTGAAAGAACACAGTAGAGGAGACATGGTTAGAATTGATATCAAAAACACATCAGACATAGACAGTAAACTTCTGTAGATGTGTTCCAGTCCATCTGTTAATAATAATAATAATAATAATAATAATAATAATAATAATAATAATAATAATAATAATAACCCCCTCTTGTCAATACCCACTTTCAGTGACTCCACAGTCTGTTTCAGCTCTTCACTTTCTTTCAGTCTCTCCTGGATTCTCTGTTGTATTTCTGTCTGTGTCTCTCCCAGCTGCTTCTGTGTAGAAACACAGTGACACAGTGATATTTCTGATGGGGCATTGAGTGATAGCCTGTCACACCCAGCACAGGCCTGTTTAAGTATGCTACTGAAACTGACAGAATTAATTCAGTTTAAAATATATATTTTTTCCTGTTTTACCTCTTTACAATATTTGGAATAATTCTCAGTGGTTCTCTAATATAATTTGTTCTTCAGTTCCAATTGCACGCCATAGACATCTGTAGCACAGGCTAGATCAGACAACATGTGTGTATAATAGTAAGATAGAACACCATCTAGTGCACAACTGCCAGCAATACAAAAGGACACTTGATCCACAGTAGCTGTCCACTAAATGGTACTGTTTCATACTAGTAACAGTGAATGATGACTGTTCTAGCATGAGTTACATGTTTGTTTTGTCAAGCACCTGGGAAACTGAAGCAGCTTTCTCATTAATTGATATTTAGGGCTTCCGATTTCCATTTTTAATCGATAAACACAGATAAAACACCCCTGATACAAAACAATGAAATCAGTGTATTCCCAATAAACACCAGAAAAACACTGGACATGGTTACTCAATTCACATTGACTTCACTCCTTTCCATGTGAAAAAATACAATAAAATAACATAAAACCTAAAAAGAATAACAAAAAAACAACCTTTTCCAGCGCAGTCGGACAATGAACCTCCATCCTGACTTGAATCTATCATTGATTCATTCTGAATGCTTTAAACTGAGTGGCAGCACATTCCTGCATTTCTATTGGAGGATTGCACATGCTTGTGAGATTTAAAACGAGATTACAATTAGAAACAGAGGGTTGTTCTTGCTCGTGGGATTTAAAGATATATTACAGTTCAATAATCTAATTTACTTTTGCTGCACCAATACCCTGAAAACATGTAAACTATCCAGCCAATAGTTTTTGCATTCTAAATCACAAAACGGTAAACCAGAAAACGACTTTTCTATTTCCGTTTTTCATAAAAAAACAAAAATCGACCCGTTTTTCATTTTCCATTTTCCAATTTTTGAGTTGAAAATACAAAAACTGATTCAGGCTTGTTTTCCCATTTTTCATATTGCTTTTTGTAACGAAGTATTTGAAATGGAATAATCTGTAATACAAAAATAAATAAGAGTCGGTGATAAAGAAGGTAGTCTTTATTCAAGCAGATATCTGGAGAGACAACACTTCACAGGCAATCTGTTAATGCTTCTCTAACAGGTACACACTTAAACAATGATAGATATACTAACGTATCAGAAGAGGGACAGACCTATTCAACCAATAAAAGCGTGCCAGCTCCCTTTAGTGATCCTATGGCAAGCTCTGTAAGATGCTAAGGGTGCGTTCGCAGAGATAATTATGCGCAGATTCTGTACAGAATCTGACCAGTTCTTAGAAGATCATTGGCTAAACTGGTCAGATTCTCCACAGAATCTGGGCAAAATGATCTCAGTGAACGCACCCTAACATTTCCTCTCTCACTGCGGTTTGCAGCTCTTACAAAAGAAGGAACTGCGATACAGTGCGAAACTGTAAACAGAATTCACCCCCACCTTCTCCATATTCTGTTACAAAAGAACCCCCCACTGCAGCATGAAAACACTCCACAACATTTAATATCTTAATTATTTAGCTCCTTCAAGACCTTTAAAAAAGGCCAGACATGGCCAGCTCTCTGTGTCCCGCTGTTATGACAATGCAATAATTTCACACCTGTGCTTATTGTCGTGGAAGTGTTCTGTCTGTTTACCAACATTATTTATTCATTCATTTAGCAGTTGTTACAAAGTACTGTATTATAATACAGCCGCAGGTCTACGTTAAGTTAATATAATAATCATCCTTGTATCACTCAGGTACACTGCATTATAATAATACTAAAAATAATAAGCTCACCATTCACGGGTACCCAATTTGTTTCACTTGGGGGGGGTGCATCCATCCATAGATATAGATATCAATGTAGGCTATTGATGCAGAAAACGTCTAACACCGAGACACATTCGATACGAGTAGAGCACGCATCAGTACTTTTTTTTTTTTTTTAAATGGTCTATTATTTAGTTTTGTATTACAGATTATTCCATTTCGAATACTTTGTTACAAAAAGCAATATGAAAAATGGGAAGCAAGCCTAAATCAGTTTTTGTACTTTAAACTCAGAAATTGGAAAATGAAAAACGGGTCGGTTTTTGTTTTTATGAAAAACCGAAATAGAAAAACAAGTTGTTTTCTGGTTTACCGATTTCCGATTTAGAATGCAAAAACGATTGGCCTGAATGTACACCCCACCCTATGACACCCTACGACCCTACCGTTCCTCTAAATTAATCTTGGTCTTTTTTTGCTTTCTTAAATTATGTGCTTGGCTTTGCTGGGAATGTCATTTTTAAACAGTTTTACCAATTAAACTATAATATCTTAAACAATGAAACTGATATATGATTCTATTAAGTCACAAGATACATATAAAAAAACACTAGGAATATAAATCATGTAATTTTACACTACAAATTCCAATGCACCACAAAACAGCTGAACAACTCCTTTTACCCTGTGAGGCAGGGCTGAGGTCCTGCACGTGTAAATAGTGTGTTTTTATTTGATTGTAAATCATGTTTTTGCCAATCAAGTGTGTGCTAGATATGGCAGGGCATTTTCAAATCCAGGATTTTAATCCTATCCAAGTCTAGAGAGGAGGTGTCAGGGAGACTGTTCCTGGAGCGGGACCTCCTTTCTTGTTTGGTCAACTTTTATTTTCTAGTTGTTTTCGAGCAGTGTTTTGTTTTCAATGTTTTGTGTTTTTTGTATCATAGAAAACCTCCTGTGTCTTTCCTGTTAATCAGCGATAGCCACACCTGTAACAACACCCCTGCTATACCATGAAATACATTATAGCACATCATAGTTTAGAAAGAGCAATTAAAAAACTAGGGCTCTTTAAATAACTCTTAATATACAATTAAAATCAGATCTAATGTGAAACTGTATAACCTAGTAAACAGACATGTTAAATATCCCTGGGAATTCTTATCTTCTAGGATAGCTACAAGGAAATGGTTCAAACCCTTACCTGTTTGCCAGTCCTTTCTTTCTTAGCTGAGACTGTATCATGGCTCCTGTGTTCATCTTGTGTACACAATAAGCAAATACACGTCTGATCGGTTCTGCAGAAGACCTCCAAAACCTTTTGGTGTTCAGCACAAAGCTTCTGCTCCAGATTTCCAATTGCATTGATCAGCTTGTGCATCTTGAAAGCAGCCCCCTCATAGTGTGACTTGACGTGTGTTTCACAGTAAGAGGCCAGGCACGTCAAACAGGATTTCACAGCGTTGAACTTTCTCCCAGTGCAGAAATCACACGGCACATCTCTGGGTCCAGCATAACGTTGAGCAGCAGGAGGAGGATTGAGTCCTGTCTTCTTTAATTCCTCCACAACTTCAGCCAGCATGGTGTTTCTGCACAGAACAGGCCTTGGGGTAAAGGTCTTTCTGCATTTGGGGCAGCTGTAGACACCTGTATGATCAATCTGATCCCAGTGGTTCTTAATACACCCCATACAGTAACTGTGTCCACATGGAATAGTGACTGGGTCCTTCAATACCTCCAGACAAACTGGACAGCTGAACCGATCCTCTGACCATACTTTTGAAGCCATTCTTGCTGCAGTGAGACAGAGAGACTGAGGATTTCACAAAGGAAACTTCAATGTGCTGATTTCCTGGAGTTGTGTAAAGCTCTAAGAAGTGTTGCTCGTTTTGTTCTCCACACTTCTTTATTTCCACTCTCTTTGACTCAGGTGAAGCCCATTGATCCTGCAGCCCCCACACTGGTTTTTTCTCCCCGTTCACTTCCTTCCTTCCTGTGTTACAGGTAATAGGACCCCACCTCCTGACCCCCTTCATCAAACATTTCAAACAGATTTCATTTCAATCAGCCTTGCTGCTGTGTTTTCATGAACAGATACAATTGCTCATTTTGAAAACTCTCCTGATAGATAGATATTAATGAACACTCATGGGGACCACACTGAGGTTAAAGGTTTAAAAGTCATCATGTTCTTTACATTTCTTACCTAATGAGGATTTTTTATGGCTGTTTCTGATTAGATTTTATTCACCATGGTTACTAACTATTCCAGCAAAACATTGCTTCTGAAAAGACTCCTGGAGGCTGATTGTGGGGAAGCGTATGACTGTTGCACGGGCTGCAGTGCACAATGCTTACCCTGTGGACTTCAGTGCCCAGCGCACCGACAATATGCTTCCCCACCTCGTTTCCCCACAATCAACCTGGACAAGAGATTTCAGAGGCAATTCTTATAGGACCCCTATTCCATACCCGGTGTTCATGTGCTCGGTTCATTCACCCTGGTTTAACATGCAGTTGTGAGCCTTCAGCCAACCCCTCTCAGGCTTGCTAAAGAACAAAGGAATTGGCTTTCCCGCTACTCTTTAAAGCATGGGACCTCAGTTCATTGCTAATCAATAAATCAATTAACACTATGCCCTTTACGTTGTGTGATATGTGTGATGCTTCACAGGATGATACACCATTACTAACAATGCTTGAGCAGATATGATCTGTTTAGCACAATGTGTGTTGGTTTGTTTTCTGTATTATGTATATAACACTGCAGGATATGTGTGGGGAATGGGCTGGGATATTTAAGCGTAATTTGTTTTGACGTGTAGTGTACAAGGACAAAAACATTCCGAGTCATTTAATTTAGGATTTGGAATGCTTGACCCAGAGTTCACTCCAAATCAAATAAAAACAAATCAAAGCTATTATACACTTACTTTATTTAAATCCTTTTTTTAATGTGTTCTGTTTAATTTCATTTTTCCTCTCGGATGCCTGAATAAATCTAGACTTTTTTTTTAAACTTTGCTCTCTTCTGCCGTAGTCTAGCTGTATCAGCATTTTGATTCTGAGCATACGGTTTCAGTATAGCATGACTATGCTGCATTTAAATATTGTGCTAATGCGTTCTGTTTTTCAGAAGGCAGCTGGGATATCAGACTGGTCAATGGGAGTCACAACTGCTCTGGCAGACTTGAGGTTTATATCGAAGTCCAATGGGGCACAATGTGCTATGTGCTCATTGAAATTGCCCAGCTTGTGTGCAGAGATCTGGGTTGTGGCTATGCTGCATTTCCTCCACAGGCTTCACTCTTTGGAGAGGGGACTGGTCCTGTCTGGAAACCCAGTATAGGATGCGTTCCAGGAAAGTCACAAGCACAATGCAGCATAACCTCTATGGAAACAACAAGCTGTAATCACAGTGAAGATGCTGGGGTCATTTGTTCAGGTAAGAAATGAAAGCAGTGACATATTTAAAAACTTCTTTGGCCATGTCTTCACCTCCCGGGTTGAGTAGCTTGGTATCAATGCAGATGCACAGCATGGTAAAGAGATCTGGTTGAAGCTCTCTGTATTCACACATTTAGGGTTAGTATCCTGGATTTGAAGGGTGTAATGGTTATATTTACAGGACTATGATGTTAGAAGCCTGAGGCATTCTGGCTATTCAGAAGGTAGTTTGATGTCACGATCACACATTGGCAGAAATCTGGTTCAAAGAAAGTATTTTAACCCCAAAATGTCAGATAATATTCCCACAAAAAAATCACATCCACTTGTGTGACATGGTAGCGTCACGGCCCAAGATGTTACCAGCAGGAATTAGAGACTAGGAGACAAAAGCTGCAGTGAAACGCTGCTGCATACATTTCATTCACAAACACAAAACACAGGAACCAACAAACTGTGCCACAAGGGCCAAAATAAAAGGCTTAAACGGTAGGCTGTGCATTCGCCTTCCCAACAAAAGTTTACAAACAAAATATTCTCACGCCATTACACTCGCCTAACTCTTACCTTGAAACTTACCTTGGGTGTTCTATAATCAATAATCAAACTTGAATCTTGGTTTGTTTACAAGCAGTGCCTGAAATAAAATGTGGCTCCATGTTTGTAGTTCTGTAGCAGTTTTGTATTTCTACTCTTTTGAATGATGTCATCAAATCCACACCCTGCCAGGTGTAAGATGTTATGTTTACAAACGAGCTGGGAAATGTCTGTCTTGTTTTCTTATTTTGTAAAATACAGATTGAGAAAGAAAAAAAAGACCCCAACAGCAGATCACGATGCAGACCAGTGAGAAACAATTTCAGTAATAAAGTAAAAAGAAAAGAAACGTGTTTGATTGCATGAACTGACAGTTTGATACTACCTGTAGAGCTGTAGAGTTTCTACAATGGAGGTGAAAAGTATCCTTCTGTAGTTATTTTGTCTTGCTGTTAATAAATAAGTACGTTTTAAAGAAACTCAGTTGTATTTAACAGAGTTTCTACTGCATTCAAAACCTCTCTCGCTTCAGGCTCCATGCTAGATTGTTTCTGTTCAAGACGCTGGGTGACGTAAGAAAGCGAGGCATGCCTCTCTCATGAAAGAGGCAAAATAATTCCTGTTCTGCGTTCCTTGTCTTTAGAATGAAATAGTGGCAGTTTCACATGTGAAATTATTAACATAAATGTTCACCCTAATCACAAAAAGTTTTCAAATTGGTTAATATGATTTAATCCAAAATACTAACCTTTAAGTTAAAAAAAATAAAGGATTTGATTCCTTGATTGTGTGATACATTCATCATAGTGAAACAATAAGGGTAATTAATCTCAGACCAATTATGAATTTGTATTTTAAGTCTGACAAGTGTACATTTAAAATGTATTTCTCTTGTATTCAATGGCAGATATTCTAAACATCAGACTGGCCAACGGAGCGAACAACTGCTCTGGGAGAGTTGAGTTCTATTACAAGGATCAGTGGGAGGCGGGGTGTGGGGATTACTGGGACATGCGTCACGCTCAGGTTGTGTGCAGAGAGCTGGGCTGTGGCTATGCTGTGTCTGCTTCAGTTGGAGCACGCTTTGGGAACGACTGCCCCCTACTGGCAAAAAGGTTATCATTGTTCAGGAGAAGAACAATCTCTGATCAGCTGCTTTGTAAAAGAATTGACAACTTGTCATAAGGAAGCCAGTGTCATTTGTTCAGGTATGAACATTTCATTTTTCTATTTGATTTTAAAATATTACAAAATAATGATGGTAAATACAGCTAATACAAATAATCTTTGCAAAGATCTGCTCCAAACACAGAGGTCTACTCTCAAAGATCTAATCCAAACACAGAGGTCTACTCTCAAAGATCTGCTCCAAGCACAGAGGTACAGTATATTCTCAAAGATCTACTCCAAACACAGAGGTCTATTCTCAAAGATCTGCTCCAAACACAGATGTCTGTTCTCAAAGATCTGCTCCCAGAGGCATGTTGTCCTTCTGATTTCGCAGTGCATCAGCTTGACCGTCTCGGCCCGTCTCTCATAACTAAATCCCACTATTTGCAGTCTCATATCTGGCTGTGGGCAGGGCTCAATAGTTGGTTTATCATAAATAATTGCATTTATTTTTTGGTGTTGAGTTGTTAGCAAAAAGCAAACACCCAGGGCTGATCTTCTTGAAGGCAACGCCCCACTCCCCAAAATGCTGTCTTTAAAAATCAGACAATGATCCTGGTATATTGGAAACATCTGCACTTTGTAAATCCATAGTTATGGGTTTGAACCAAACCACTGTCTTTATTATTCTTGTATTTAACAGGTTTAACACAGGCAATGTGTGCTTTATGACCTAAAAATGATCAATCTGAAATAATGATTTAGATAATGAAAGCATTGACTCTATATTAATTCACTGTACCAGGGCTGTTCAGTGAATACTACCTATTAAACAAAGCAATATATTTCAAATACAACAGAACACAGGTGTAGGTTCTTATAAATAAGTGTTTTTATTATTATATAAAAGAAGGCTACAGCGATTCACAAACAATGAGCCGCTGCACGTGTAAAACGTCCACTGTGTTATAATGTCTAAATGATACACAATGTGCTTTCTGTACAATAATGCAAAACATGTTTGTGTAACTCATGTAGATGTCAGGCTCATGCATGTTTAAGGCGTTTCTTCTGTTTCGTTATCATATTGATTGCAATGCGGACATGACAACTCATGTATGGAACTGCTCAATTATTTTCATATTGACTCCTGTTCAAAACCAATGCACAATTATAGAGTGGCTCAGGTTGTCAATGTGTCTGCATCAAAATGTATTTGGTTAAATTGTACTCTGCAAAGAGAGCTGTCAGCAGATATTCTCAATTAGTTTATTGAAATCAGAACTCTGTTTTCTTGTGAATGATCCCACCCCCACCCCCTTCACCCTTCCCGTTACATTTTCATACTTATCTATTGTTCTGGCAACATCTGTCCTCCACTATACCAATTTCAGATGAGATTCTCTCCCTCTTACACACCCTGCCAGGAAACAATATCATTCTGCACTTTCTTAAATGTAATCCACTGGTTTGAAATGATTCCACATTAAACTCATTTCAATGTGTTAACATTTCAAAGTGTAATGCATGTGTATTCTTGTTTAACGGCAGAACTTGGCTTTGATATCAGACTGATCAATGGGAGTAATAACTGCTCTGGGAGAGTTGAGCTATATTTTGAAGGTCAGAGAAGGAGAATGTGTGACAATGGATTGGATAATGCCACCGCTCATGTGGTCTGCAAACAGCTGGGTTGTGGCTACGCTGTATCTCCTCAAGAGGGCGCACTCTTTGGAGAAGGGACAGACCCCTCCTGGCTGTTGGGAGTAAGCTGTACAGGAAGAGAGTCCTCTCTAGAGAGATGCCTTTCAGGACAGAACGGAATACAGGAATGCACAGATGGTTCTGCTGTCAGTGTAATTTGTTCAGGTAGGAACTTCAATGTTGTTCTTAAGTATATATGTGCAGGTATGTGACCAATCAGCACATGTCTAGTTTATTTCCTCTTCTATTGACTGTCAGGTGCTGCCGTTCCTGTCAGACTGGTCAATGGAAACAGCAGCTGCTCTGGGAGAGTTGAGTTCAATTCCATTGGCGTGTGGGGGGCAGTGTGTGGTAGTTACTGGGACATGAATGACACCCAGGTTGTGTGCAGAGAGCTGGGCTGTGGCTTCGCTGTGTCTGCTCTAAGAGGATCCCACTATGGAAAGGGGCAAGAACCTGTCTGGCAGTATAGAATGGAATGTACTGGAAAAGAATCATCACTGGAGAGATGTGATTCACAAGAACTTGTAACATCATTCTGCGGCCAGGAGTATAGTGCAGGGGTTGTGTGTTCAGGTACAATCAGTTTTTTAAAATTACTGTAAAAAAAATAATAAATAAATAAAGGTCAAAGACAGATGTTTCGACTAGAAGTCTTTTGCAGTATCTTCAAGAACATATTTGAAAACAATGAAAATAATTGTAGTTGAAACGTTTGTCATTGAATTTATGAAGTTTTTTTTAACCCTTTAGTTAATATAGACCCAGCTTCAACCATCAATCAAAACAAACCTCAACCTATTTTGTTCTTTCTTTCTAGGAAATGCCTCCCAACAGCACCCTACCACCACCACTCCTACAGGCAAGAGGGGCTATTATATTCAAATCTATAGAATAATGGTGATGGGTAGAACTGAACGAGCAAATTGATAAACCCAGAGAGGAAAACAGAGCAAAGGAACAATAATTGACATCTGACCTTCTCACGCCTATTATTATTATTATTATTATTATTATTATTATTATTATTATTATTATTATTATTATTATTATTATTATTATTATTAATAAGTCATTTAGCATCCAGAGAGACTTAGAGACTGGGGTTGAACCATGCATCACAGCTGCTGCTGCTGCAGAGTCACTTCCAGTAGGACTTCGGCTTTACGTCTCATCCGAGGCCATGTAATGATGCAACAAAGTCTGAAACACCCGAGATGCAGAAAGGAGCAGTTACGTGATTGTTCAGAGCAGTTCTTCTCTAGTTTTATGCAGTTTAAAATGTGCCTTTGCACTTCCATCAAGATAAGGCTCTTTAGTTTTAAACAGGCAATATTAAGGCGTCCAGTGTGTTGAGAAATGTGTGGAATATTTATAGGAGATGCAGTACCTTAGTTGTAATGGCCCTGTGCATCTCTGTCATTGACATCATCGGCATCCCCTTGGCTGGGATTCAGTTTGGAACAACCACTTCATAGTTTCAAAACTTCAAGCACATTAAATAATTCAATCGACGCTACCCCATATATACTTTCCAGATCCTGCATATGCCAATGGTGTGGGAATGTGTAAGTGAAGGGGTTTGGAGTCCTGTGGGAAAGGGTTTCTCAACTTGATCTGTAGCACGGATTCCTCTCTTCTGTTTACTGAACTATTGAAGTCATCATTATAATGTATGACACAGGTGGCTGATCTCAAAGTTCCTAAACAAAGCTATTCTAAACTACTAGATAACTATTGCAGTGCAAACAAACCAATGTAACTGAACATCAAGACAGGTTTAGGGCTGGCAGAGAGTGGTGCACTTAGAAAACACAAGCTGTCTTTCTGTTTGATTTTACAGTTAGCACTGCCCTGAAGACCTTCACCGGTAAGTAACACAAACACTGTGAGCTGCATTTACTGCAAAATAAGGGACTGCTTCTGGGGAGCAAAGACTGAGGAGGGTGAGGTTAGGAAAGTGACTGGAGTGGGCCAGCAGGTGCTGATGCTGGATACAGGATTAGGATCAGGAAGCAAGACTTCACTATATATAAAGCTGAGATTGGGGGTGGGGGGGCATGGGATTTGCTTCTCCAATCGATCCCTAACTCATCTAAACGTTATCCTCCACCTCCCCAGCCTCTACTTTATTGTATTGGGGGAGGGCACGGCTTCATCACGGACCACCCTGCTGACCTGCCAATATGTTCCAGCAGATATTCTGACATATTTCAGCATCCCTTTACAATATTCATCAATATATCATATAGACATTTTGAAACAAGCATCTGTGCCTCATATACTGCACAGATCTGGGGTAACCCTTCACTGCCTCAGCTGTGTTCTCAGTAACACTTTTCCAATGTCTCTCTCTGTCCAGATGACCTCCTGGATTTCATTTCCAGCTCAACTTTCTCCACAATCCGTTGTGTCTTCATCATCTGCTACCTGCTGGTAATGAGCACCGCTGTGATCATTGAAAGAGGTAACTGCACGAGTGCTCACATATTAATAATCAGCTTGTATCCTTTCCCTGGGATGGAACCCCTTTTATAGCTCAGACTCTAAATAATTGATTTTATTGGGCACTTTACAATCACTGCGCAAAATAAGAATGAAATTCAATCACACCTTGGTTGAACAGTGATAATAATAATAGTTTGCACAGGACAGGTTTGCTACTGCAATGTGCGCGCGACCGGCGTCACCTGCGCGCCATCACGCGTGCAGTGCACAAAAGGTCAGGTGTTATTGGAGGTTAACCGCTTTCCAAAAATGTATCGCCATAAATCTAGCTCTCAAAATCAAAGAAAGAAAAGGGTGAGAAAACATCATCAGTACTGATAAACGAGCAGCTTCGTAAGTATTGAACTCCTGCAAATCAATCCAAAACTGACGTCGTTTCACAAGGAGAGTTTAACTGCAACTCTAGCAGCCTGGACAACGACGCAGCTGTAGCTCTCTGTTGGGATCTGACAGTCACTCACCGCGGGGAAAATAAGACAACTCAGCGACAGCGCATCTCCAGAATGTTACGAGTGACCCGTCTCACGCAAACCACCCAGGTATGTGGCCACAGAAAACAACAGATTTGAGAGGCTAAATATCATCAAATGCTGTCTAACAAGCGTAGTCCTTTAACGCCACGGCATCTATTAGAACAGTTATAGGAGTGTCACATTAATCTGTCACTGTCACCTAGTAGGGCCGTTTTCAAAAATAATGTTTAACCCAACTAACAGTAGAACAGCATCGTTTAACAATGCCGAGCCTTTCATTGACATCAGAACGATTGTACGCGTTTCTAGAATAACTCGGGAATTGCTATAATAACAGACATTAGGCTTCGGATGAATATCTGCAGAAGAAAAGCGATCATTTTTGTTTTTGCCTGTTTTACACAGGCTATTATAAAACGCTAGGGTGAAATTTTACACGTGGTGTACGAGGGTCATATATTTTAATGTGAGTACTATGGCGAAAATGTTGCATCTCCCTATAGAATTAACGCATTTTGCTTCATAGAGTCACATTTAAACTTGCTGAATAATGTACATTAACATATTGAAATGCATCCCGCTGTGTAGTTTTCCATGTGCATAACGAAAAATTGACAACAACTGAAAAATGTGACAATTTGAAATCTAACATGAAATACTACTGTATTACTATTAAGGCTTCCGGTAGACTTTTTATTGCGATATCATTTTGTAGTTTCTTTGATTACATGATGTAAAATAAAACGTCTAACATGTGCTCATATAGTTATTTATAGTTTTAATTAGGTCTTAATACTACACTTCTAAAGCTGCAAAACTTTTGGCCATGGAGCACATGATGAATGTTACAGTATATATAAATCATTAGGAAAGGTATGATTGAAATGGGTTTACTGTACTTTAACCAAGCTGAACCTGCTTCAACCCAGTATAATTATGATGTGATCAAACAAACACCAGACAAGACTCAACCAAACACAATACTGCAAAACAACAAGCAATCAGAGATGAATATGAAGGCAATCATATCAAGCAAACAACAAGAAGCAATCAGAGATGAATATGAAGACAATCATATCAAGCAAACAACAAGGGATAGAAACATATTTCAGCAAAACAAAGAGAGCAAAAATAGGAACTTGGAAATCCCAGAATCTGAAAGGACAATATTATCCACAATAATCCTCTTCAGACCACAACATTCACTAGAATGTGTCCCGCTGTGGCCCAGGTTAGCGCCCCACTCTACTGAATCACAGTGAACTTCTTGAACAGACATGTTTCTAGATTATTTCTGCTTGCCTGTGTGCCTGGCAGCGCTGCAGGGGAGTAGAGAGGGACTGAGACAGAAGCAATTAGGACATGTGAATGACAGCCTACTCAGAGTGAAATGAACCCTTTACACTCCAAGCTGGGTAGTGTGCACTATTTTACAATAAACCAGCTTCATTTTTAATTTGGTCTTTTTATTTTGTGGCAGCTGTATTTCAGATATGTCAAACTAAAACATGTGTAACTAACTAGAGGTAGTGCTGTAATGCAGAGTTACACTGCAGTGAAGAGGTGTGATTACAGAAGACTGATTCACCTGCTATAGCACTGTCAATAGCACAGCATGGGACTGATTCACCTGCTATAGCACTGTCAATAGCACAGCATGGGACTGATTCACCTGCCATAGCACTGTCAATAGCACAGCATGGGACTGATTCACCTGTCAGTAGCACAGCATGGGACTGATTCACCTGTCAATAGCACAGCATGGGACTGATTCACCTGTTATAGCACTGTCAATAGCACAGCATGGGATTGATTCACCTGCTATAGCACTGTCAATAGCACAGCATGGGACTGATTCACCTGTCAATAGCACAGCATGGGACTGATTCACCTGTTATAGCACTGTCAATAGCACAGCATGGGACTGATTCACCTGCCATAGCACTGTCAATAGTACAGCATGGGACTGATTCACCTGTTACAGCACTGTCAATAGCACAGCATGGGACTGATTCACCTGCCATAGCACTGTCAATAGCACAGCATGGGACTGATTCACCTGCTATAGCACTGTCAATAGCAGAGCATGGGACTGATTCACCTGCTATAGCACTGTCAATAGCACAGCATGGGACTGATTCACCTGCTATAGCACTGTCAATAGCACAGCATGGGACTGATTCACCTGCTATAGCACTGTCAATAGCACAGCATGGGACTGATTCACCTGTTATAGCACTGTCAATAGCACAGCATGGGACTGATTCACCTGCCATAGCACTGTCAATAGCACAGCATGGGACTGATTCACCTGCCATAGCACTGTCAATAGCACAGCATGGGACTGATTCACCTGCTATAGCACTGTCAATAGCACACCATGGGACTGATTCACCTGTCAATAGCACAGCATGGGACTGATTCACCTGCTATAGCACTGTCAATAGCACAGCATGGGACTGATTCACCTGCTATAGCACTGTCAATAGCACAGCATGGGACTGATTCACCTGCTATAGCACTGTCAATAGCACAGCATGGGACTGATTCACCTGTTATAGCACTGTCAATAGCACAGCATGGGACTGATTCACCTGCCATAGCACTGTCAATAGCACAGCATGGGACTGATTCACCTGCCATAGCACTGTCAATAGCACAGCATGGGACTGATTCACCTGCTATAGCACTGTCAATAGCACAGCATGGGACTGATTCACCTGTTATAGCACTGTCAATAGCACAGCATGGGACTGATTCACCTGCCATAGCACTGTCAATAGCACAGCATGGGACTGATTCACCTGCCATAGCACTGTCAATAGCACAGCATGGGACTGATTCACCTGCTATAGCACTGTCAATAGCACACCATGGGACTGACTCACCTGCCATAGCACTGTTAATAGGGTGCACACTATGGGACTGATAGTTACCAGCTATACGTGAAAGTCTCCAGAATGTATAATTGTGAGCACACAACCATACCTGCCTCCCTAACCCAGTTTCATTTCCTCCACAGTTTACTCCCGGATCAGAAAAGCAGACGATTCGAATCCTGCTGAGCTGTCCTCCTAACTCAGCTCAAATCAATCACTTTTGCTAAATACATGCCATGGATAAACAGAAAGCTTTTAGTTACAGAGCTCATATTGCTTCGCTGTTATGTAGATGTTTGTTAATTAGAATTTCATTGTTAGGTAATTAGTCTAGCATTATCCCTGTTGCAGTCTGCATGGTCTGTGTTTGATTCTCTGTGTACCTGTGATGCATCTGGAGATCAATCTCTCACTGCATTCTTGAATAGCTGTTTCAATGAGTGTGAACATGCTGTGCTAGAAGGGCTGCTTCATGATAGCTAACAAACAGACACCAGCAATGCTGTTTCTCTTATTTTAATATTTTTAACCCCTTCCCCTTTTGGATCCCTCAGTGTTAGAGGTTTTTCCTGAATTTGGGTCTGAATCATTTCAAAGTCAAATATCTCACTATTTCTCTAAAGGAAACATAGGAAAACTATATATTTTTTCAGCCCAATCTTAACTTTTCAGTGATGGTATATTTTTGGGCAACTGATTGAGAATTCGCAGGTTAAATGAAAAATGAAATTAAAAAATAAATGTTCTATGTAACTTTAAATCTGTGGAAAAGTTATTTCTTAACATGATAATGACACAAATTGTGTTCGCCTCACATTGCCAATATGATCACTATGTATGGAGAGAAAAACAATTTCCCTCGGAGTTGGTATGTTTCTGCCATGGAGGCTTAAACATTTTTATTAAAAATAAGCATTAGAAAATAGAACATCACTAGGTCAAATGACCTTTGAGTTTTACATTGTGTGAATTATATATATAATTTTAAAACTAGATAAATACAAAATTCAATCTATGTGGCATTATTTTGCTTAGAATAAAAGTACAGCAAGTGACTGCCTTACATATATTTACTTTTTTGTGTGCCTTTGTTCTTAATTTCTCCCAATGTTGTGCAGGGCAGCAGTGTGGAGTAGTGGTTAGGGCTCTGGACTCTTGACCGGAGGGTTGTGGGTTCAATCCCCAGTGGAGGACACTGCTGTTGTACCCTTGAGCAAGGTACTTTACCTAGATTGCTCCAGTAAAAACCCAACTGTATAAATGGGTAATTGTATGTAAAAATAATGTGATATCTGTATAATGTGAAATAATGTATAATGTGATATCTTGTAACAATTGTAAGTCGCCCTGGATAAGGGCGTCTGCTAAGAAATAAATAATAATAATAATAATAATGTTGTGCCACCAAAGCTAGATACATGAGCTGCAGAGGTACATTTCCACATTCTGCAGGTTCCAAGGTGTGTATGGATGGTCCTCAGTCTCTATTTCTGGATCTCCAACAGGCTCTTCCATGGAAGAGAGGGAAACCTCTTCCTCAGTGACACAGGTGTCATCACTGCGGGGGTTACAGTGTGGTTAAAGTCGCTGCCATGAAATTATTATTATTTATTTATTAGCAGACACCCTTGTCCAGGACGACATATATTTGTTACAAAATCTCACACTACAAAATACCACCTTACAAAATATCACATTATACAAATCTGCCAAAAATGTGCTTCTTGCTCCTTGCATGCCCTAAATGCTGTAGCCATCACGAGTTGATAAGATCAAAGTACAATCTGAAATATAACTTCCTGGATTCCAGACTGAACAAATCCCATAGGCTAGTTTAGACGTCAATCATACATTGTGTGATTGACGTGAATGTTACACTAATTACATATTGAGACCCCTTCAGGACCAGGCGTTTCAGTGGGATGCTCCCCAGGACCAGGCATTTCAGTGGGCTGCTCCCCAGGACCAGACGTTTCAGTGAGATGCTCCCCCAGGACCAGGCGTTTCAGTGGGCTGCTCCCCAGGACCAGGCGTTTCAGTGGGATGCTCCCCAGGACCAGGCGTTTCAGTGGGCTGCTCCCCAGGACCAGGCGTTTCAGTGGGCTGCTCCCCAGGACCAGGCGTTTCAGTGGGATGCTCCCCAGGACCAGGCGTTTCAGTGAGATGCTCCCCCAGGACCAGGCGTTTCAGTGGGCTGCTCCCCAGGACCAGGCGTTTCAGTGGGATGCTCCCCAGGACCAGGCGTTTCAGTGGGCTGCTCCCCAGGACCAGGTGTTTCAGTGGGATGCTCCCCAGGACCAGGTGTTTCAGTGAGATGCTCCCCAAGGACCAGGCGTTTCAGTGGACTGCTCCCCCAGGACCAGGTGTTTCAGTGAGATGCTCCCCCAGGACCAGGCGTTTCAGTGGGATGCTCCCCAGGACCAGGCGTTTCAGTGGGATGCTCCCCAGGACCAGGCGTTTCAGTGGGATGCTCCCCAGGACCAGACGTTTCAGTGGGATGCTCCCCAGGACCAGGCGTTTCAGTGGGCTGCTCCCCAGGACCAGGTGTTTCAGTGGGATGCTCCCCAAGGACCAGGCGTTTCAGTGGAATGCTCCCCAGGACCAGGCGTTTCAGTGGGATGCTCCCCAGGACCAGGCATTTCAGTGGGCTGCTCCCCAGGACCAGGCGTTTCAGTGGGATGCTCCCCAGGACCAGGCGTTTCAGTGGGCTGCTCCCCAGGACCAGGTGTTTCAGTGGGATGCTCCCCAGGACCAGGTGTTTCAGTGAGATGCTCCCCAAGGACCAGGCGTTTCAGTGGACTGCTCCCCCAGGACCAGGTGTTTCAGTGAGATGCTCCCCAGGACCAGGCGTTTCAGTGGGATGCTCCCCAGGACCAGGCGTTTCAGTGGGCTGCTCCCCAGGACCAGGCGTTTCAGTGGGATGCTCCCCAGGACCAGGCGTTTCAGTGAGATGCTCCCCAGGACCAGGCGTTTCAGTGGGATGCTCCCCAGGACCAGACGTTTCAGTGGGATGCTCCCCAGGACCAGGCGTTTCAGTGGGCTGCTCCCCAGGACCAGGTGTTTCAGTGGGATGCTCCCCAAGGACCAGGCGTTTCAGTGGAATGCTCCCCAGGACCAGGCGTTTCAGTGGGATGCTCCCCAGGACCAGGCATTTCAGTGGGCTGCTCCCCAGGACCAGGCGTTTCAGTGGGATGCTCCCCAGGACCAGGCGTTTCAGTGGGCTGCTCCCCAGGACCAGGTGTTTCAGTGGGATGCTCCCCAGGACCAGGTGTTTCAGTGAGATGCTCCCCAAGGACCAGGCGTTTCAGTGGACTGCTCCCCCAGGACCAGGTGTTTCAGTGAGATGCTCCCCCAGGACCAGGCGTTTCAGTGGGATGCTCCCCAGGACCAGGCGTTTCAGTGGGATGCTCCCCAGGACCAGGCGTTTCAGTGGGATGCTCCCCAGGACCAGACGTTTCAATGGGATGCTCCCCCAGGACCAGGCGTTTCAGTGGGCTGCTCCCCAGGACCAGGTGTTTCAGTGGGATGCTCCCCAGGACTAGGCGTTTCAGTGGAATGCTCCCCAGGACCAGGCGTTTCAGTGGGATGCTCCCCAGGACCAGGCATTTCAGTGGGCTGCTCCCCAGGACCAGGCGTTTCAGTGGGATGCTCCCCAGGACCAGGCATTTCAGTGGGCTGCTCCCCAGGACCAGGTGTTTCAGTGGGATGCTCCCCAGGACCAGGCGTTTCAGTGGGATGCTCCCCAGGACCAGGCGTTTCAGTGGGATGCTCCCCAGGACCAGGCGTTTCAGTGGGCTGCTCCCCAGGACCAGGCGTTTCAGTGGGATGCTCCCCAGGACCAGGCATTTCAGTGGGCTGCTCCCCAGGACCAGGTGTTTCAGTGGGATGCTCCCCAGGACCAGGTGTTTCAGTGGGATGCTCCCCCAGGACCAGGCGTTTTTTGGCTGTATTTGACTCTTCCTGTAAACAAACATTCACAAAAAAATCTTCTTTTTTTACATTAGAATCTTGGAAATAGTGTCCTTTTTTCAGAACACAGAATTTCGTTATTTTTATTTAATTTTACATAAATTATTTGTATTATGTATTCTGCTTTGAGATACATGGATAAAGAATGTGTAATATTCTATGACCAGGGGGACCTTAAAATAATTCCTGAAAGTTTTGTGGAAAAATACTGATGTTTGGGCAAATTACAAGACATTGATAGCTGTGTAAAAGTGTGCTGCGATACGTTTGCTACCACTTTCCCACACGACACGAACCTTCTCCTGTGATGTGGATGAGTGTGGACAGGTCATGTGACTAGTCCAGATCCAATGAGAAACTAGCATCATTTACGGTTGCTTACGGTTCTACTGGCGCCAGAATTTCATGTTGCTCGCGCTATAGCGCCAGATTTGCACCCTGAGCGTTTTGCGTACCTAACGACCGCATTCAGTGTCAGTCCGGTTGAGGGCAGGAACCCCTAAAGGGCGGGGTTAAGGGTGGGGTTACAGGCTAATTCTCACCCCGGTGAGTTCTGTCCCAGGCTAATCCTCACCATGTCAGACTGATTCTCACCCCAGTACTCTTCTGGGAGGGTGAACATTATCCCGGTCCGATTCTCACCCCAGCACTCTGTACAGAGCATAATCGTTTAGGGCATATATGTGTGAATGTCCTGTAAAATATATGGGAAAAAGACTGTAATGTAGTTAAAATAAGCAACGTTTATTGAACAATAAGTGAGAACTATATATATATATATATATATATATATATATATATATATATATATATATATATATATATACTGTATATATATATATATATATTCTATTTTGTGAATACGCTGTTATGTTGTTGTTTTTTTTTATCGACAGTGTATAAATGTGATTTATTATTAGTAGGCCTATGTAGGCTATTTATTAATTTACTTGTATGTTTACATCAGATTTTACACAAGAACTTGAGCGCTTAATTGTTGGGTTGGGTCCACCAAAAAAGACGGGGGCCGTAGATTGGGACGCCCCTTTGGGACTGCACTCCGCCTTCCCTGGAGAGTCGGAGCTCCTGAGAGCGCACCCCGGCCTTCACTGCTCCAGATAACAGCCTCCAGTTCTGTGTGAAGCCCCTCCACAGCTCGCTCACAGGGGCCCTCCGTCTGGCTCAGGCATCGGCTGGCAGGAAGGGGAGCTGCGAGGACAGCAGGCTGTGTGAAGGGAGGGGGGTTATACTTTATATGTCATCTCTCTCCCTACACCCCCACTCAACCTCTCCGCTCCGCCTGCACTAGAAGACTGGCTCTAACTCCTCTACGCTCCCCTGCCTCCAGAGCCAGCTCCTTCTCCACCCTCACCCCGCAGTGGTGGAATGACCTTCCTACAGATGTCAGGACTGCCCAGTCTCTGACCACCTTCCGGCGCCTCCTCAAGACTCACCTCTTCAGACAGCACCTGTAGAACTCCTCTTTTGCCTCTGGACACTATCACTCTTCCTTAATGCACTTTACTTGCACTTATCTGCTTCCTATTTTACAGCATTTAATTCTGTACCTTACAGAGTACTGTTCTGTAATCTGTCACAAGTGTTATTTAATCTGTAGTATTTTGCATTTAATCGCATCCTGATGTAACTATCACTGACACTGTTATCTGCTCCGTTATTGATTTGTATTTTGTCATATACTTGTACTTACTAGAACTGAAGTCATTGTATTTTATTAATACTTGTACTGTGATTCTTGAAATGTATTTTTTGTTTATGACTGTAAGCCGCCCTGGATAAGGGTGTCTGCTAAGAAATAAATACATAAATAATAATAATAATAATATCAGTGGTTCTCAATCCTGGGGATTCCTACTCACAATTACTTAATTGAACCCTTAATTTATCATTATTATTATATTTCTTAGCAACTTGATTTCACATTATTTTTACATACAAATTCTGGTGCCCATTTATACAGCTGCGTTTTTACTGGAACAATCTAGGTAAATCTAGGAACTTGCTTGCTCAATGGTACAGCAGCAGTGTGTCCGCCACTTGGGATTTGAACCCACAGCCCTCTGCACAAGAGTCCAGAGCACTAACCACTATTCTGCACTGTTGCCTCCTTGAATTGAAATAATCATTTGCCTAATCAGAGCTTTTGAATTATTTTCAATTCTTAATTGGTGCTTTCAAGCTATGGGTATGCAATTGTAAAACTAACTTGAAACTTTTTCAGTTAAACAAGAAGTCTAATGAAGCAAACTGTTCAACTGAGAGTTCAATTATATTGAGAGCTCAGATGAAACAAAAACAGAAGACACAGGGGTTCTCCAGATCAGTATTGGGAAGCACAGTATATTGTGCTACCTTAACCCACGAGCGACAGAGCCAATTCGACACTGTCTGAAATCCCTAGTGAATACCAGCCTTGCACAGCCAGGACACACACTTGCACTCCTGAGTCTCCCTGCACATCACACAGCAGCACCTTTACCAGGAGAGACCTCGAGAGGACCACGACGACTGAAATGATTATTCTGTGAATAATTTCTGTATTGTTTTCAATGATTACAGAAGAATACTATTACAAATCCATTAAGATAGCAAACTATTTACAGACTGGCTAGGAAATAAATAAATAAATAAATAAATAAATAGACAAAATGAAAGTAAATCTCTCACAGCAGTGACAATTTCAGACCATTGGTTCTTTGGATTGACCACTGGGATTGGCTCTCTGTGCATCTTTCTAAACCTGCGATATGGACTGAAGCTGTAATAGCCAGGTATGCATAGCGGAAGGTCAGGAGTGAATGAGTATTGTAAAATAGTTTTCTTTGCAGCTGTAAGAGCTGCTGGAAGGAGCCTACGACTTGCCTAGGATAGACAAAGTTTGTAATCATGGTTTAGTAGAAATAGGGTGGGTGTCAGTGTAATTTTATTCTTCAATAATTTCGAGACATCGATAGCCACACGTTCCCAAAAATTACACAAAACGGAGCGCTCCCACTGCACAAGGAATGTAGAACCTATTTCACCTTTTTGACAAATGGTACAAAAAGGATCTGTTGATATTTTCATTTGAAAACAAACAGAGCCGTCTGCGTTCTGATTGGCCACGAGGAAAATAGGTCTGCAAGCCCTACCCGTATTTTCATTGGTCAAACAGAGTGCGTTGTGATTGGCTCTTATTCTCGACCTTCCATTGGCTGATGGAAGTGGTTTGGATTTTCAGTTCTGGCGGGTTCTACATCGAGAAGGGTTTGTGTGCAGAACGGAGACCTGCGTCACTGTACCTGCGTCACCGTGCGAGTGCGTGCGGAGCTCCTAAAGAACGCCATTCAGTGGTTTCAGGGGTTTCGTCACAACTGCAACAGCTTGCGTGGTCTTGCACGCATTATTATTACATATAAGCACTTTGATTTATTAGATAACTGTAAATTGAGTATGAGACAATACAACAAGAATTAGCCAACAAGAAAATGAATGTTAAAACTGTCAGATCAGAATAACACCAGTGTCGGTTTCCCATCAGTCAGCTCTGCTTCAAGACATACAGCTCAGTAATGTTCCTGCTCCAGAACTGGTCTGTCTGAATTGCTTCTTTTATATTAAACAGATCCGTTTCGTATGTACAGAACGGTATCTAATGATTCTGATGTTCATTTATTAAGTTGAACAGATGAAGTGGATAGGGTGTGTTTGATTCGTGTCTGCCTTTCTCCTGCTTTAACAACTTTGTTTAGAAAATATTTTATGCAAAGTATGTTAAAGTGACGTGGTCTTGAAATCTAAATGCTGTGTTAATGTTGTATTTTAAACATACGCTGGCAGCGTGTAACAGTCACGTTTATTAGAATCAATTACGATGGGCTGCAGTTTCCTTTGTTCTGCTGGCTGTGTTTAACAGCTTTGAATTGAAGTAAAACGTTAAGAAGATATGAAAAGTGTTGTCAGTCAAAATAGAATAATACGATTCTTCTGCTGCTGGTGGTTGAAGGGGACCTCAAGACCTCTGCTTTTTTTCTGCCTCCCCATTTTTTTGACCACCAGCCGCTACTGTTAATGAGAAGTGATGGATTGAGAGTATACAGTGTGGGGTGGGGAGTGTTGAGGAGGGGGTGCTGTTAATGAGAAGTGATGGATTGAGAGTATACAGTGTGGGGTGGGGAGTGTTGAGGAGGGGGTGCTGGAGATGAACAGTGCTGGAGCTGGGAGCTGTAAGTTGGGAGGTGTGTGCTGTGCCGTGTGAGAAGCTGAGAAACCAGATTGCAACTCAAGCTGTGGACTTGGAGGATTGGAGCTGTGTGAGATCACTAGGAGCAGTAGTTGAGGATCAGTGGGTTTCCTACCTGGGAGCAGTGTGTTCATGAGCAGTGAGATATACACCCCTTCCCTTTAGACCTTTCTCCCTCTCTCTTTCGCAAGCACTTAGCCTGCGTAGACTGGCTGCACGGGGCTTTCATGTATTTTAAACGGGATGTTTAGTCATTTAGGGGCTATTAGCTTGACTAACCATCTGGTAGTGTCTGGTAGCTTGATCCCAGAGTCGAGAAGCGACTGAAATCATTTGAACCCGAGCTCGCGCTCCGAAGACAACAGAGCCTCATGGGCTCGTGCCAGCTGGGCACGCTGAAGATGTGAAAAACCTGCTTTTATTTGATCCCACAATATTGTACTGTCTCCTTTCATTCAGTTTGTAACTTTGTTATCTTTATGGTGTTTGTCTGTCCAGAGCGGACATTTCAGTTCTTCTATACTTCACACCCTCAGCTTCTGGGAGGATTCAGGACTGTACCTGTAGTATTCTTTGAGCAGCTTCACAATAGTATTACCCTGCTATCATTGGCTCCTTCAACTGGCAGGCAAACCTTTGAAAGATACAATAGGCTGAATCGCTCTGTTTTTTTCTTCTTACATCAGACCCAGCAGTCACTGGACAAAGACCTGTATGAAATAGGCTGGTCTGCTGGTATAGTTTAGTTAGAAAGACCTGTATGAAACAGGCTGGTCTGCTGGTATAGTTTAGTTACAAAGACCTGTATGAAACAGGCTGGTCTGCTGGTATAGTTTAGTTACAAAGACCTGTATGAAATAGGCTGGTCTGCTGGTATTGTTTAGTTACAAAGACCTTGTGACGAAGTGCCCGCCCCTGTGTGTATTTTGTGTGTTATGTGTTGTATGTTGCATGTGTTAATGTCGGTGTATAGTCATTGGTACACAGGATATAAACGGGTCTGTGTTTCACGTGTGATTTAAAATGTAGATTTGTATTTAGGCACGAGGAGAGCACAAATCACTTCACGTGCTGGTTAAATGTAATATGTGAGCACGGGGTTGCACAGAACTAATTCACGTGCTGGGATTCAAGTGAATAATTAATTAGTAATTGAATCCCAGCACAACAGTATATATAGACACATTTTCATTCACTCGGGGTTGGGTGTTCAGTGAGTGGAGAACGGGATTGGAGACGGAGGTAATAATAATAATAATAATAATAATAATAATAATAATAATAATAATAATAATAATAATAATAGTTAAACGTATCTGCTCACCGTGTTTGTCTGTCTAGTCCGTTTTGATTGTCTTTTTTGTTTTGGCTCGAGTGCCGTGTCCTGTGTTTTTGTTTCAAACCTTTTATTTTCTGTGCTGTTTTATTAAATGCTGAGCGAAACCATTCGCTCAGCTCCACCAAACTCCAAATCTCTCTCTGTTTATTTCCTGCTTCTGGTCTTACGCCACCCACTCCGGCCGTCTTTGTGACAGACCTGTATGAAACAGGCTGGTCTGCTGGTATTGTTTAGTTACAAAGACCTGTATGAAATAGGCTGGTCTGCTGGTATTGATTAGTTAAAGCAACACTGTGTGGTCATTGTTATAGTAGAATATCTTTAGGGCTTCTGTTTTTCGGGTTTTATTAATTGTATTTTTCGGTGCTTTTGTTTTTGATGTACTGTATGAATGTTTTTTCTCTGTCAGAATATGTATAATAACTCGACAGGACTCGCACTCTTAAGCTTTAACATCTTTCCTTTGCTGTCTTCCACAGTGAAATCCCTCTGGTCACGGCACATTCTTCTGGGGTTTTTGTCTGGAGGCATTTTTATACATTTCAACACATTTCTGTCTTAAATCCTCAGTGTCATAACTGTAATACAGCTTGAAATCCCGCTAACAAGCCTCCATCCTGATTGTAATCTCGTTTTAAATCTTGCAAACAAAGTCTCCAATAGAAATGTAGGAATGTGCTGTCACTCAGTAGTTGGGGGCGGGTTTAAAGTATTCAGAACGAATCACTGATAGATGCAAGTCAGGAAGGTGGGACATTGTCCAGCAGCATTGGGAAATGTATTTATTATTTTTGTCGTATGTTCTATTTTTTTTTTTTAATGGGAAAAGGGTAAAGTCAACGTGAATAGATCAACCATTTCCACAGTTTTTCCGGTGTTTATTGGCTATCCACCGATTTCATTTTATTTGTATCGGGGGTTTTTTATCGGTTAAAACCGAAAATCAGAAGCCCTGACTATATTATACAATTGTCATTATGCTGGGGCAAGGTGTTCTTCACAGGTAAATGACAGCCTTAATGTACATCTGTGGGTGACGTCATCTCAATAATTAATAAGAGTATATAAATCACAGTGTCCCAAACCTCTATCTGTTTTTGCTAATAGATATAAGTCTATTACATAAGAAACACGTTGAATTGTCTTGGGACAAAGCGTTCTTTACATAGCAAAGCCAGCCATAATGAACTAACACATACAGGTGTGGGTGAGGGCATTTTCATGTTGGATGCAGGCGTGTAAAACACATTGCCCCAAAACATTCTTTATTCTTTCTAAGATAATGGCCACACTGTATAAAAAGTGTGAAATTACCTTGGGTTCTTCCTGTAGGAATAACACCTTTAATGACACACGAGTGACACCTTTGGTGACGTCATTATAATACTTAATAGAAATAAGTCATTTGCATTCTGCCAAACTTTTATGCTTTTATGTATTTTTTCAAAGAGACATTAATATATATATATATATATATATATATATATATATATATATATATATATATATATATATATATATAGATATATATATATATATATATACAGTACTGTGCAAAAGTTTTAGGCAGGTGTGAAAAAATGCTGTAAAGTAAGAATGCTTTCAAAAATAAACATGTTAATAGTTTATATTTATAAATTAACAAAATGCAAAGTGAGTGAACAGAAGAAAAATCTACATCAAATCCATATTTGGTGTGACCACCCTTTGCCTTCAAAACAGCATCAATTCTTCTAGGTACACTTGCACACAGTTTTTGAAGGAACTCGGCAGGTAGGTTGGCCCAAACATCTTTCTCTTCATGTAATCCCAGACAGACTCAATGATGTTGAGATCAGGGCTCTGTGGGGGCCATACCATCACTTCCAGGACTCATTGATCTTCTTTACGCTGAAGATAGTTCTTAATGACTTTCGCTGTATGTTTGGGGTCGTTGTCATGCTGCAGAATAAATTTGGGGCCAATCAGATGCCTCCCTGATGGTATTGCATGATGGATAAGTATCTGCCTGTACTTCTCAGCATTGAGGAGACCATTAATTCTGACCAAATCCCCAACTCCAATTGCAGAAATGCAGTCCCAAACTTGCAAGGAACCTCCACCATGCTTCACTGTTGCCTGCAGACACTCATTCGTGTACCGCTCTCCAGCCCTTCGGCGAACAAACTGCCTTCTGCTACAGCCAAATATTTCAAATTTTGACTCATCAGTCCAGAGCACCTGCTGCCATTTTTCTGCACCCCAGTTCTTGTGTTTTCGTGCATAGTTGAGTCGCTTGGCCTTGTTTCCACGTCGGAGGTATGGCTTTTTGGCCGCAAGTCTTCCATGAAGGCCACTTCTGACCAGACTTCTCCGGACAGTAGATGGGTGTACCAGGGTCCCACTGTTTTCCGCCAATTCTGAGCTGATGGCACTGCTGGACACCTTCCGATTGCGAAGGGAAGTAAGCATGATGTGTCTTTCATCTGCTGCAGTAAGTTTCCTTGGCCGACCACTGAGTCTACGGTCCTCAACGGTGCCCGTTTCTCTGTGTTTCTTCAAAAGAGCTTGGACAGCACATCTGGAAACCCCTGTCTGCCTTGAAATTTCTGCCTGGGAGAGACCTTGCTGATGCAGTATAACTACCTTGTGTCTTGTTGCTGTGCTCAGTCTTGCCATGGTGTATGACTTTTGACAGTAAACTGTCTTCAGCAACCTCACCTTGTTAGCTGAGTTTGGCTGTTCCTCACCCAGTTTTATTCCTCCTACACAGCTGTTTCTGTTTCAGTTAATGATTGTGTTTCAACCTACATATTGAATTGATGATCATTAGCACCTGTTTGGTATAATTGTTTAATCATACACCTGACTATATGCCCACAAAATCCCTGACTTTGTGCAAGTGTACCTAGAAGAATTGATGCTGTTTTGAAGGCAAAGGGTGGTCACACCAAATATGGATTTGATTTAGATTTTTCTTCTGTTCATTCACTTTGTATTTAGTTAATTGATAAATATAATCTATTAACATGTCTATTTTTGAAAGCATTCTTACTTTACAGCATTTTTTCACACCTGCCTAAAACTTTTGCACAGTACTGTGTGTGTATATATATATATATATATATATATATATATATATATATATATATATATATATATATATATATATATATATATATATGATTTATCAATCCCATGTAAAACATGCTTATTCCAAACTGTAGCTGCTTTTCCAAACATAATTGAGTCTAGAATATCTGTTGGGAAATTAATGTATAGAAAATACAATTTAGACTTTATTGAAACCCAACGGTAGTAAGTTTGAGGTTTCACACAACAGTGCTGTCAGCAAGAGTTCCGAGTTCCGCCTTGTGGAAGGGTGGAGGGCAATTCACCGACACACACGGGAGACACAAGGTTTTATTTGCAACACCGCTCAGGTGCCCAGTTTTACTTAGGTAGTTTTATTTTTATTATTTGGCACCAGATGGAGCTGGTACGTAACAATTTATTTGTATTCTTGTTTTATTTATTTAAGGCAGGCTGTCTTCCTCAGCCATGCTTACCTGTTTCGTTTTCTCTCCAACCACTGGTGTTCCTGCCTGGTCTTTGTTTGCACTGGCATTCCTGCCTGGTCTTTGTTTGCACTGGCGTTCCTGCCTGGTCTTTGTTTGCACTGGTGTTCCTGCCTGGTCTTTGTCTGCACTGGCGTTCCTGCCTGGTCTTTGTTTGCACTGGTGTTCCTGCCTGGTCTTTGTTTGCACTGGCATTCCTGCCTGGTCTTTGTTTGCACTGGCGTTCCTGCCTGGTCTTTGTTTGCACTGGTGTTCCTGCCTGGTCTTTGTTTGCACTGGCATTCCTGCCTCATCTTTGTTTGCACTGGCGTTCCTGCCTGGTCTTTGTTTGCACTGGCATTCCTGCCTGGTCTTTGTTTGCACTGGTGTTCCTGCCTGGTCTTTGTTTGCACTGGCGTCTTCTGCCAGCGTCACTGTGTATCCCCGGTCATGGCCACACAAATGCATAACCAAGCACAGGTCTTATGGGCCGAGCAACCCCCTAAGGCCCGCCTCTCTGCCACTCAGAGAGAGAGAAAGCCAACACACCTTCCACCCAACCTCTCCGTGTCATCGCCATGATTGACAGGCGGATCTTATGAGGCTGCTGCCCTCTTCCTGGAAAAAAATGTTTTGAGGTAAATTAATTTCGCATCTGCTTGCCACCAGCCTGTGACGTGAAGGCATGGGCGACGCGTATACGAGGCTAAGCCTCCCCAAAATAAATTGCCCAAACCCTCAAAAAAATTGTTCTGACCAAAACAAAAAAAAAGTATTTTTCAGAGAATAAATCGATTTTTTCCCCTGCACGCTCGCAAAGCAGGTCTAACGAATATGTTTCTCGTTTTCCTACTGCGCAACCGCCAGACCGCTAGGGCAGCTGAGATATCAAAATCAACACTGTAGTACAGATAGAGGGTTTAGTTGCATTTCATGTCATTGGAGGAGACAGTGTTTGGCTGGTTTAACGTCCATTCTTCCCACCGATCGGAGCCCCCCGACGAAAAATCTGAATCCTTTTCGCTCTTTCCCTTGCCTGGAACATCCTCTTCACAATTTCTACATTTATTCGAATTGCTGTTATCTATACAAACAGTAGCATACTGTCTGTTTTCACATACAATCCCAATCGTTTTGTGAGAATTTGATAACTGTGACGCTAGTCAGAACATGCACCTTTCACAACACTGTTTCTGGTGCCAGATTACGAGTGTTTTTGAAGTTTTTTTCTTTGGATTCTTCCAGTCCTTCACTCCGTTTTCAGTGAAAGCGGGTTCTTTTGAACTTCTGAAAAAGTGTCTGCAAGGAAAGCAGAAAACCGCATCTGCCTGCTTACTGTACTCTAAATATGAAAACGTATTTTAATATTCTGATTAAAATAAATGGTTTTGCTTACCAAAGACAGTTTTCAGATAGCCAGTATTAATAATTGATTTAAATTGGTTTGAAATGATGGAAATGGTGTTCGAAATTGGTGTAGGTTCTGTAGGACTGCAGAACAGGTTAACGGATTTAAAGGTTTTAAAAACAGTGCAGCTTGTTATCCCGACTGTTTTTCTAATTTGCTTAAATATGCTGAACCTGTTTTAAAAGTACAAGCCAGTGTTAAACTTCATGTATTTGGCCGTAGGGTTGCCACCTTTGAGATACGAAAATACCTGACGCCCCATCCCCTCCTATTGTCTACTTCTTCATTTGTCTCTGCCGTTGTGACTAACATTACAGTATTATTATTTGTTTATTTCGCAGACGCCTTTATCCAAGGCGACTTACAGAGACTAGGGTGTGTGAACTATGCATCAGTATGCTGCTTAATATTTTCGTGCTTAACGTTACAGTATGCTGCTTAATAGTTTCGTGCTTAACGTTACAGTATGCTGCTTAATAGTTTCGTGCTTAACGTTACAGTATTTTCACGCTTAACGTTACAGTATGCTGCTTAATAGTTTCGCGCTTAACGTTACAGTATTTTCACGCTTAACGTTACAGTATGCTGCTTAATAGTTTCGTGCTTAACGTTACAGTATTTTCACGCTTAACGTTACAGTATGCTGCTTAATAGTTTCGTGCTTAACGTTACAGTATGCTGCTTAATAGTTTCGCGCTTAACGTTACAGTATTTTCACGCTTAACGTTACAGTATGCTGCTTAATAGTTTCGTGCTTAACGTTACAGTATGCTGCTTAATAGTTTCGCGCTTAACGTTACAGTATTTTCACGCTTAACGTTACAGTATGCTGCTTAATAGTTTCGTGCTTAACGTTACAGTATTTTCACGCTTAACGTTACAGTATGCTGCTTAATAGTTTCGTGCTTAACGTTACAGTATGCTGCTTAATAGTTTCGCGCTTAACGTTACAGTATTTTCACGCTTAACGTTACAGTATGCTGCTTAATAGTTTCGCGCTTAACGTTACAGTATGCTGCTTAATAGTTTCGCGCTTAACGTTACAGTATGCTGCTTAATAGTTTCGCGCTTAACGTTACAGTATGCTGCTTAATAGTTTCGCGCTTAACGTTACAGTATGCTGTTTAATAGTTTCGCGCTTAACGTTACAGTATTTTCACGCTTAACGTTACAGTATGCTGCTTAATAGTTTCGCACTTCATTCAAAGGGCTGTCATACTTAACAGCAGCGCGCATGCTCACACCAGATAACACACAGCGGTGAGCACGCAAGAAAAATATAACGGCACAGCGTTTTGGTGGCTTACGTTGTTACCTCAATTCTTTCTGGTGCATTTACACACCGCTGTGTTATAGTATTTAAATTTCACTCATACAAGCACAACATGTTATATTAAATTGTTTATTGTAACACATTTTTAAGAACATATCCAATAGATTAGAATGCTTAGAATTTCCTGGACATCTTCCAAAATAAAACGGACAAGGGGTCAAATTACATAAAAATACCGGACAGTCCGGTAAAATACCGGCTGGGTGGCAACCCTATTTGGCCGCCTTATGTTGGAAAAAAAGTCAAATATATATATATGTAGCATCCCTGAGTGGTTTCGAGGTCTGTTTCATGCTATAAATTACTATACAAGTTCTCAAAAAGACGCAGGAGAATGAATCCGGTTTACAGCTTTTATTTGTGTCCCTCAGTCTGGCTATTTTTCAAACTCAACACAATGAATGAAGTATATAAATATATATAATGTGTGTATCTTGCTGTACATCGTTGGGTCCAATAAATGCAGGGGGAGTGTGTGGAATAGCCTCCCCAAACGAAAGACTCACGCGCCGCCTATGCGTGAAGAGCGCTGAATGGAACAGGCTGATCTACACAATAAATACACAGTTTAAGGAACAGCAGACAAGCTTCTCTAATACAATAATACAGACTTTACTGTATAATCCTAACCCTGTAAGGTCTGATATTATTGTATTGAAGAGCTGTCCACATGTCTGCTTCCAGGTCACAGGTGTCTGGCAGTTCAAATCCTGCTCTACTCCCTGCACTGCTTCCAGATAGCCACAGTTACCTGCAATTTCCAGGACTATAAATAAGGCTACATTTAGAAATACTAAAATAAACGTAATGAATTCAATGCCAAATGTTTTGACTAAAAACTGTTTTTAATATCTTCTCAAAAGCTGAATTTTAAATCATCTGTTTTGTTCGTTTCATTGCTTCTGCTGCGCTTGCTCTTTGAAGGTGCTGTTTGAATATGTGTTGTTTGATTAGATTTCTGTGTAGCTTGTGTTTTGTAATGTTGATAGGTGTTTGTGTAGCAGGGTTTCTGACAGGCAGTGACAAGGCAAGGTAACCTAATACACAGACAGACACTGAGTGCAAACCCAGCACATCACGCTCTTCAGAACCACAGCACTTTACAAAAGAGCCTCTCTCTTGCAAGAGCTGCGACACACTTGGGATATTTGGAGTGCATCACCTCATGCACATCTCAGAGGACAGTCTTGTGCCTCATTTTTTTTAATATAGCAAATTTTGCACTGCTTTAAAGCAAAATAAAAATCAAATGCAAAAACAGATATTAAATAATAATAAAACAAATGTGGGCAGCAGACTCTGACCTGCAGTTTATCAGACTGGAACAGACTCTTCTTTGTTCCAGTTCTGTAACATCTTTCTATTCCATTTATTATACAGCTGTCATAAAACAACAGAACCACTGTGAAAACAAACTCAACCTTTGAATCTATAAACTGCATTGATAAGATTGAATTGCTTCTTACTGGAAACTGTGTGTGTGTGTGTGTGTGTGTGTGTGTGTGTGTGTGACCTGTGCCAGTGTGCTTGTGTGTTTGTGAAAAGGTATGAAAAGCTAAGTTTTTTTAAAAAAAATTATAGCAAATTAATTTAGCCTTCCTTCAGGCCTCAAGTAGACATTAGAAAATACAAAAATCTGTCACAACCAGTACAACTGTATAATTGATTAATATATCAAACTTAATTTATGTATTATTTTAAAGTATTTAAACTAATAGATGTTACATCTAATGGTCATTTAAGGTTTGATTATGAGACGCCATATATACACAGTTCCATGAACACATATATTTCAATTCATATAGCGTTGCGATCCTGTGTGATACAAATGAAATGTCTCAAATGCTCTTTGAACTTTGATTATGGATTTTAGTGCACCATGCCTCCAGAGGAAGGTGAAAGGCAGCAATGAGAGGCTGGTGAATTAGCCCACTATCTGTCTGTCTGTATGTGCCCCCTCGCCCCCCAGATTGGAACCCATGCCTCCAGAGGGAGGTGAAAGGCAGCAATGAGAGGCTGGTGAATTAGCCCAGTGTAGGACTAGGAGCACTAACAGGAGCCATGATTGAGACAAAATTATTATTATTTATTTCTTAGCAGACGCCCTTATCCAGGGCGACTTACAATCGTAAGCAAATACATTAAGTGTTACAATACAAGTAATACAATAAGAGCAAGAAATACAGTAACTTTTGTTCAAGTGTGACAAACCACAATTAAATAATACAGCAGATAATAGTGATAGTTACATCAGGATATGATTAAATAGTGATAGTTACATCAGGATATGATTAAGTACAAAATACTACAGGTTAAACACTTGGCAGATTACAATATTCTGAAGTACAGGATTAAATGCAGTAAAATAGGGGGCAGATAAGAGCAAAATAAAGCACATTTAAATGAAGGGTGATAGTGTCCCAGGATACAAACAGAGGAGTTCTTCAGGTGCTGTTTGAAGAGGTGAGTCTTAAGGAGGCGCCAGAATGTGGTCAGGGACTGGGCAGTCCTGACATCTGTAGGAAGGTCATTCCACCACTGCGGAGCAAGGGTGGAGAAGGAGCGGGCTCTGGAGACAGGGGAGCGTAGCGGAGGTAGAGCTAGTCTTCTAGTGCAGGCGGAGCGGAGAGGTCGAGTGGGGGTGTAGGGAGAGATGAGGGTCTGGAGGTAGCTGGGTGCAGTCTGGTCAAGGCATCTGTAGGCTAGTACAAGAGTCTTGAACTGAATGCGAGCGGTGATCGGGAGCCAGTGGAGCGAGCGGAGTAGTGGAGTAGCGTGGGCGAAGCGAGGCAGAGAGAACACCAGGCGGGCAGCAGAGTTCTGGATGAGCTGGAGCGGACGGGTGGCGGACGCAGAGAGGCCAGCCAGGAGGGAGTTGCAGTAGTCTAGGCGGGAGAGTACCAGGGCCTGGACCAGGAGCTGGGTAGCATAGTTGGTGAGGAAGGGTCGGATTCTTCGGATGTTGCTCAGGAAGAATCGGCAAGTGCGTGCCAGAGTGGAGATGTGCTGGGAATAAGAGAGGCAGGGGTCCAGGGTGACTCCAAGGTTCTTAGCTGAGGAAGAGGGAGAGAGTGTGGTAGATTCCAGAGGAACAGAGATAGAGAGATCAGAGGAGGGGGAGGAGGAGGGAAAGAAAAGGAGGTCAGATTTAGAGAGGTTGAGTTTGAGGTGATGCGAGTGCATCCAGGAGGAAATAGCAGACAGACAGGTAGAGATACGGGAGGAGATGGTGGAGTCAGAGGTGGGGAAGGAGCGGAAAATCTGAGCATCATCAGCATAGAAATGGTATGAGAAACCATAGGATGCGATGAGGGGGCCCAGGGAGCGGGTGTAGAGAGAGAACAGGAGAGGACCCAAGACTGACCCTTGGGGGACTCCAGTTAAGAGAGGGTGAGGTGTGGAGGTTGCTCCACGCCAGGTTACCTGGTAAGTGCAGTTGGAGAGGTAGGAGGAGAACCAGGCCAGAGCAGTGCCAGAGATCCCCAGGTCAGCAAGAGAAGATAGTAGAATAGAGTGATCAACAGTGTCAAAGGCAGCAGAGATGTCGAGGAGAATTAGGACAGAGGAGAGAGAGGCAGCTCGGGCACACTTAAGTGAGTTAGTGACAGACAGGAGGGCGGTTTCAGTGGAGTGAGCAGAGCGGAAGCCAGATTGGAGAGGGTCAAGCAGAGAGTGGTTGGACAGGAAAGCAGAGAGCTGGCGGTGTACAGTCCGCTCGAGGGTTTTGGAGAGGAAGGGTAGGAGGGAGACAGGACTGTAGCTCTGGAGGGAAGTGGGGTCGAGGGTAGGTTTTTTGAGGAGGGGAGTGATAGAGGCTTTTTTGAAGGCAGAGGGAAAGATACCAGAAAGTAGAGAGGTGTTGAGGAGGGAGGAGATGAAGGGGAGTAGAGCAGGAGCAGCAGCTTGAAAGAGGTGAGTGGGGAGAGGGTCCAAGGCACAGGTGGTGGGTTTGTGACCCTGGAGCAGGGAGGAGAGGTCAGAGTCTGAGAGGGGCAAGAAGGTGGAGAAGGATGGCGAGTAAGTAGGGGATGTAGTGGATGTAGGGGTTGGAGCAGGAGGGGGTGCGGGGGAGGGAGAGGTGTTAAAGTGTTTGTGGATATCTGAGATTTTAGAAGAGAAGAAGGAGGCAAAGTCATCAGGGGAGATAGAGGAGGGAGGAGGAGGGGGGGAGGGTTTAGGAGGGAGGAGAAGGTAGAGAATAGTTTACGTGGGTTGTTAGTGGAGGCTTGGATTACAGATTGGAAATAAGCACATTTAGCAGAGGAGAAAGTAGAGGAGAAGGAGGAGAGGAGAGTGCGGTAAAGGTCTAGGGCAGCAGGGAGTTTGGTTCTCTTCCATTTCTTTTCAGCAGATCGCAGTGTGATTCTTGCCGAGCGGAGCGCAGAGGAGAGCCAGGGATGGGGAGGGGAGGGGCGAGCAGGTCGGGAGGTGAGGGGACAGAGGGAGTCGAGGGAGGAGGTGAGTGAGGAGAAGAGGGTGGAGGTAGCAGAGTCTACGGAGAGTTGTGAAAAGGAGTCGATAGGAGGGAGGTGAGAGAGAGCAGTGGAGGCAAGGACAGAGGGGGAGAGAGAGCGGAGGTTACAGCGAGAGGTGACAGTGGGGGTAGGAGGAGCAGGGAGAGGGGGGAGAGACAGAGAAAAAGAGATGAAATAGTGATCAGAGAGGTCCAGGGGGGTGACAGAGAGGGTGGAGGGGCAGCAGGCCATGGAGATACTTAACAGCAGCGCGCATGCTCACACCAGATAACACACAGCGGTGAGCACGCAAGAAAAACATAACGGCACAGCGTTTTGGTGGCTTACGTTGTTACCTCAATTCTTTCTGGTGCATTTACACACTGCTGTGTTATAGTATTTGAATTTCACTCATACAAGCACAACATGTTATATTAAATTGTTTATTGTAACACATTTTTAAGAACATATCCAATAGATTAGAATGCTTAGAATTTCCTGGACATCTTCCAAAATAAAACGGACAAGGGGTCAAATTACATAAAAATACCGGACAGTCCGGTAAAATACCGGCTGGGTGGCAACCCTATTTGGCCGCCTTATGTTGGAAAAAAAGTCAAATATATATATATGTAGCATCCCTGAGTGGTTTCGAGGTCTGTTTCATGCTATAAATTACTATACAAGTTCTCAAAAAGACGCAGGAGAATGAATCCGGTTTACAGCTTTTATTTGTGTCCCTCAGTCTGGCTATTTTTCAAACTCAACACAATGAATGAAGTATATAAATATATATAATGTGTGTATCTTGCTGTACATCGTTGGGTCCAATAAATGCAGGGGGAGTGTGTGGAATAGCCTCCCGAAACGAAAGACTCACGCGCCGCCTATGCGTGAAGAGCGCTGAATAGAACAGGCTGATCTACACAATAAATACACAGTTTACAGAACAGCAGACAAGCTTCTCTAATACAATAATACAGACTTTACTGTATAATCCTAACCCTGTAAGGTCTGATATTATTGTATTGAAGAGCTGTCCACATGTCTGCTTCCAGGTCACAGGTGTCTGGCAGTTCAAATCCTGCTCTACTTCCTGCACTGCTTCCAGATAGCCACAGTTACCTGCAATTTCCAGGACTATAAATAGGGCTACATTTAGAAATACTAAAATAAACATAATGAATTCAATGTCAAATGTTTTGACTTAAAACTGTTTTTAATATCTTCTCAAAAGCTGAATTTTAAATCATCTGTTTTGTTCGTTTCATTGCTTCTGCTGCGCTTGCTCTTTGAAGGTGCTGTTTGAATATGTGTTGTTTCATTAGATTTCTGTGTAGCTTGTGTTTTGTAATGTTGATAGGTGTTTGTGTAGCAGGGTTTCTGGCAGGCAGTGACAAGGCAAGGTAACCTGATACACAGACAGACACTGAGTGCAAACCCAGCACATCACGCTCTTCAGAACCACATCACTTTACAAAAGAGCCTCTCTCTTGCAAGAGCTGTGACACACTTGGGATATTTGGAGTGCATCACCTCATGCACATCTCAGAGGACAGTCGTGTGCCTCATTTTTTTAATATAGCAAATTTTGCACTGCTTTAAAGCAAAATAAAAATCAAATGCAAAAAGAGAAATCAAATAATAATAAAATAAAAATAAAAACACTGTGGGCAGCAGACTCTGACCTGCAGTTTATCAGACTGGAACAGACTCTTCTTTGTTCCAGTTCTGTAACATCTTTCTATTCCATTTATTATACAGCTGTCATAAAACAACACAACCACTGTGGAAAAAAAACCTCAACCTTTGAATCTATAAACTGCATTGATAAGATTGAATTTCTTCTTACTGGAAACTGTGTGTGTGTGTGTGTGCTTGTGTGTGTGTGTGTGTGTCACCTGTGCCAGTGTGCTTGTGTGTTTGTGAAAAGGTATGAAAAGCTAAGTTTTTAAAAAAAAATTTATAGCAAATTAATTTAGCCTTCCTTCAGGCCTCAAGTAGACATTAGAAAATACAAAAATCTGTCACATACAGTACAACTGTATAATTGATTAATATATCAGACTTAATTTATGTATTATTTTAAAGTATTTAAACTAATAGATGTTACATCTAATGGTCATTTAAGGTTTGATTATGAGACGCCATATATACACAGTTCCATGAACACATATATTTCAATTCATATAGCGTTGCGATCCTGTGTGATACAAATGAAATGTCTCAAATGCTCTTTGAACTTTGATTATGGATTTTAGTGCACCAGGTCTCCAGAGGAAGGTGAAAGGCAGCAATGGGAGGCTGGTGAATTAGCCCACTATCTGTCTGTCTGTATGTGCCCCCTCGCCCCCCAGATTGGAGCCCAGGCCTCCAGAGGAAGGTGAAAGGCAGCAGAGAGGCTGGTAAATTAGCCCAGTGTAGGACTAGGAGCACTAACAGGAGCCATGATTGAGACAAAATAAACACATTCTTGTTACCAAAATTGTTCATGTGTATGTTCTAATAGGAGCAACAGAAGGGAAAGGACGCTCCACAGATATGCAAGTATTTTATGCATGAGATTTTCTGTGTGGCAAAAATAAACTCAAGTTTCAGATGAAGAGAGCTGGTAATCTGATGGGTAACTTTACATGTGCAATGCAGGCTCTTCAGGCTGTATTTGTGATTTTTTATTTAAACTCCACCATTATCAAGAAATGTGTTTTCCTTCAGTTTTATTATTACTGTGCACTTTGATTGGATGTATTTTAAATTCTACCACTTCCCAGAAATGTTCGTTTTGTTATTACGCAGTCCTGTCGGGCCGCAATCAAATTGAACACAGTCACTATTTGTTTACAATGGGGAACAACAGGTGATTGCGATGTCACAACTTATGCTGCTGAATGGGCGGGTTCTGGGCGGGTTTTCAGGAAGAAGTGGGCGGGCTTTTGGAAAAGTAGCTGGCAGCTGGTTGACTGCCTTGGTTAAAAGGAGAAAACTACAAGAAAATCATCTCAGAATTTGCAGCTGTGAAGAACACTTTTCTTATTATTTTCTATATATCTTCAAAAAGAAAATCAGTTCGCAGTTAAGAATAATAATCTTAAATAACCAAGAGCTTTGCTGAACCTGAATCCTGTATTCAATCATTCAGAAGTCTGGTGAGTGACATTTTAATATACATGATTTTTGTTTATTTTATTATTTATTTTTAATATTATTGTATATAGTAAAGTAAAAATACACTCAAACCAGCCAGATTTATTTATGGATTCATATTTGTAGTTTTTATGCTGAAAAGTCGAGTTTGAGCTGTAAAATGGAGTGTTGAGAATTAAAACAGAGAATGTTCTTGAAATTAAAACAAATCCTCCTGGATACATTTTAAAACTATAGTTTATCATTTTATTATGTATCTTTTTGTTAAATTGGCTTCTGCATTGACAGATTCATATTAAGTATTTTAGTAGGAAATATTTTATTTTGGATTTATTTAGAAAGAAACGTCACTGAAGACAGTAACATTAATCTGAGTTCAGTCGAATTATAATAGAAGGAACCCAAACTTGGGTACCATTGAAATTAGAAGGCTAATTTAACTTCCTGATGAATATAAAGACAGACATACTAAATGCTAAGCAGGACAACACAGCGGCTAATAAGAAAAAGCAAGATACTTGGAAAGTCTTTTTTTTTTTAACTCTGGACTGCAATTCAATGTAAAACATGTGCTGTGGGCTTTCTCATTGAATGTTGGAGTAACGTCAACATTTGCTCTGACCATTAAAAGTACAGCCAGGTGTGTTCTTTGTTTTGGGTTATTGAATAAACAAAGTAACTTGACTTGATTCATCTGAGGTCAATATTTAATGGCTAGTTGTAATTGGTAGTAATGTATTGTAATGTATTTTCTATTGTTTTGTCCAGGTTACAATATTTGCACAATTCAGATTATTTTATGAAGGGTATTATTTGTTAGAATTAAACAGATGTAGAAAATGATTGATATATGATGTGTTATTTTATTCTGAATACAGCAAAAAGTATTATTTGGGACTCTGCTTTGTACTGCACAACATTATGCCACTGTAGTTTTAATTAGAAGAGATACACGCTGTGACATTGCTGCTCAACTGCATCTTGGTACAAGTTGCATTGAGTTCCAAAAATTAAATCAGTAAACAAAAGGAGAAACCCGTGCCTGAGGATCTAAAGAGTTTTGAATGAAGAAATGTCGTCTTGGACATTGTTTGGACACTTCATGAAGCTGACCGGCTCCTCCGAAGAGTAAACTTACAACTTTACGAGCTTACATACAGTGTTATGCTGTCTGCTTGTGGCACACATACGTATTTGCCTTGGGAGCGTGTGGCGGAGTGTCCCGCCCCTATATATTGATTTATTATTATTTATATTTTTGTTTGCGGCACGGATAAAAGCGCCATGTATTTGTTATTGTTTTTATAATTTAAAACCCTGTGAGGATGCGTGACTGATCAGCTACTGATTATTGGTGTCCTGCGTGGGACAAACAACGCCTCCAAGAGCCGGACCAGGAAAGAAAAGGACTTTTTTTTTTTTCGAATAGTGTTTTGTGTTTGAAAAAAAAATGGATAAAGTGGATGCCTACATGTAGAGGTGGCATGAGCATCAGAGGGAGTTGAAGGAAGGAGGGGCTACATGGTGCCTCGCCTGCCTGGAGTATGGGCACCTCCCTGATGTGTGCCCATATGAAGACCCCCTCTTTGTGCAGGCCTTCGATCGAGGTGAGGTGGAGACCGTGGAGGAGTGGATCCACCTGAAGACCGTACCATCGCCGCAGGGGGATCAGGAAACCTGCCTCACCTGCCTCAAAGGGGAGGAGTGGTGCTTTGCCATCGGCAAGGTTGGGCACAAAGCACCCGACCAACCCCCTCCATGGCAGGAGGTGGAACTGCTGGTCCTGAAGAAGGGAAAGAGTGTTGGTGCCAAGAAGGCAAAGAAGCAGGCTCCAGCGCCTGAGTGGGAGTAGCCCGAACTTCCACAACCCAAGAGGGGGGAGTCGGTGCGACCACAACCCAGAAGGGAGAGAGGTAAGCTGCAGCAGCAACAGCAACTGCAGCAACAGCAGGAGGAGGTCGGGGAAGATGGCTGGGAGGTTTGTGTTATAAACGTTGTGGCAGAGTTATGCCCTGGCTGTGGGGCATATGGGCACACGTTGGCCATATGCCCCACGCAATACGAAGAGGGGGAGCCCGTGCATCCAGCGCCCAGAAGGGGGGAGCCCGTGCATCCAGCGCCCAGACGGGGGGAGCCCATGCATCCAGCGCCCAGAAGGGGGGAGCCCATGCATCCAGCGCCCAGAAGGGGGGAGCCCGTGCATCCAGCGCCCAGAAGGGGGGAGCCCGTGGACTGCTTGCCCTTCCCACCTCCACCAGCAGAGGGTGAATACCTGCTGGTTCCATCTCCACCTCCACCAGCAGAGGGTGAATACCTGCTGGTTCCACATCCACCGTCATGGGAAGGACTGCTCCTGCCCTGCCTCGCACCGCCCAAGGATGCCTGCCTCGCACCGCCCAAGGATGTCTGCCTCGCTTCGCCCGGGGCTGCCTGTTTCTCCGCATCGCCTGGGGCTGCCTGTTGCTCCGCATCACCTGGGGCTGCCTGTTGCTCCGCATCACCTGGGGCTGCTTGTTGCTCCACATCGCCTGGAGAGCCACCAGTTACAGGGTACGAGGGAGAAGTGGAGCTCCTGTTGCCGCCTCCATGGCCAGGGGCTCCCCTCCCGTGTTTGCCTGCCGTGGATCCACAGCTGCTGCCGTCGGCTCCCAAGGGTCCTGTTTTGGTGTAGGTTCTGTAGGACTGCAGAACAGGTTAACGGATTTAAAGGTTTTAAAAACAGTGCAGCTTGTTATCCCGACTGTTTTTCTAATTTGCTTAAATAGGCTTAACCTGTTTTAAAAGTACAAGCCAGTGTTAAACTTCATGTATTTGGCCGTAGGGTTGCCACCTTTGAGATACGAAAATACCTGACGCCCCATCCCCTCCTATTGTCTTGCGTATTTGTTTTGTTTTTATAATTTAAAACCTCGTGAGGATGCGTGACTGATCAGCTAGTGATTATTTAACTAGCTGACAGTCATGCATCCTTAACAAACGCGTGCAGACTGTGGCCAAGGGGTAATAAGACAGCTAGTTAACCCCTCGGCCAGAGTATAAGAACCTGCAGCTATCCGTGCTGCGGGGTTGATTGTAGAGAGGAGAGAGAGAGCGAGGAGAATATAATGAACAATTGCTATATAATCAGATATACTTGTTTCTGTTTATTTGTTTGGCCCTCGTGCCCTTTTGTTTTTGTTGTTTTGTTCAAATCATTTGTTTTGTTTATTAATAAATTCAGCTGAACGCTGTTGCTACTGGAAATTCCCATCCTCAATAAATACCAATATAAACCGCAGACATCTAGTTTTTTTTTGTTCACTCTGAATCGCTACAATCGTCATGTGACTCGTTTGTGACTCGGTGAAATTTGCTAGGACACTGCCACCCCTCGCCTCCCCCTGGCGTCGCCACTGCTCCCCCAAGGAAGTCCTTCTCTGCGGTTGTTCTGGTCTGTGTTCTATGCGCATCGTCTCCTGCGGTCACATCTAATTTGAAGAGCTGTGCTGCCCTTCTGTAGAATGAAAATTTCAGACCAAAATTACAAGCCTTTTGGGCATTGGTGAGTGACAAATGAAACAACAAAAGATAACTTTCTTTTTTACTATCCGGATCTCGGAATCCAAGCAGAATGAAATGGGTCACGTCAAGAGTCCGAACCCACGAGACCACACATGCAATATTGTGTGCAAATCCATCGAACGTTGTCAAAGTTATTAAAGTACAAAAAATGGGGTTTAACATTAAAGTGACTACTTAACCCCAAATATACATGATAATCAGGGCCATAACCAGAGCTCACATTCTACCAGGTCAAGCTTAGGTTTCAAGCTCTAGCTGCAGTATTTATATGACTGCTTGTTATTTACTATTCAACCTCTAAATCTATGTTACACAGCAAACCAACAGAGAAAACGAAGGAGTCTTTTGTACTTTACCAGAATTTGTACATGAGCATCAGCATTGATGATGCAAAAAAACAACCGAGGACAGGACCTTGGTGTCCTCATAGTTAGTTACAGCCATGATGATAATGTATCCATAATAAAATCTAAGGTTGAGCTGGAGAGATATTTGGAGGAAACACATACAGATTCAAAAAGGCAGGAGCCTATGTCAATTCCGTCAGACATCCCACCTATCAATCCACCAGAATACCAAATGGAGGACTGTGCACCTAAGTGGAAAGAAATAGAGCAAGCTGTGAAAAAGGCAAGGGCTTCATCATCTCCAGGGCCTAATGGAGTTCCGTACAGAGTGTACAAGAGTGCTTCAGGAGTTCTACGAATTCTGTGGAAATTGATGAAGGTGGCATGGGAAAAACAGGTTGTACCAAGAGCATGGCGCCGAGCAGGTGGAGTCTTTATACCTAAAGAAAAAGATTCTACAAGCATCAGTCAGTTTCGTCCCATTTCCCTATTAAACGTAGAAGGCAAGATTTTCTTCAGCATTATTGCTCAGAGATTGTCAGCTTACCTATTAAAGAACTGCTTCATTGACACTTCAATACAAAAAGCGGGCATTCCAGGTTTCCCAGGTTGCTTAGAACACATCAATGTGATCTGGCAACAAATTCAATCAGCTAAAAAGGAGAGGAAGGAGCTCCATGTGACATTCCTGGATTTGGCTAATGCATATGGTTCAGTGCCACATGAACTACTTTGGGCAGCATTTGATTTTTTCAGTGTACCGATGACAATAACAAATTTAGTGAAAGCCTATTTTGGAGATTTGCAATTCAGTTTTTCAACTTCAGAATTCAGCACTACATGGCAATGCCTAGAGGTTGGAATAATGGCAGGATGCACCATTTCTCCACTGGCTTTTACCATGGCAATGGAAGTAATCATTAGGGCATCAAAATGGGTAGTAGGAGGAGAGCGCTTGGCTTCTGGAATGCGACTACCACCAATTCGAGCATACATGGATGACATGACAACCATGACTACAACAGTAGCCTGCACTAATCGATTATTGGGCAAATTAACCAATAACATTGAATGGGCACGAATGCAATTCAAGCCCACTAAATCAAGGAGCATCTCTATAATTAAAGGCAAAGTAGTAGATAAAACATTCTTCATTAATGGTGAGGCAATACCAACAGTGTCTGAGAAGCCAGTGAAGAGTCTTGGGAGATGGTACGACGGGGATCTAAAGGACACAGTTCGTGTGGGAGAAGTTAGACAACAAGCAGTGGAAGGCTTGAAGAGCATAGACAGCTGCGCTCTACCAGGTAAACTAAAACTCTGGTGCTTTCAGTTTGGTCTACTGCCGAGGTTGCTGTGGCCACTGACTGTGTACGAGGTTTCTTTGACAACAGTAGAGAAGCTGGAAGCTTTAATCAGTTCATACATCAGGAAATGGTTGGGAGTTCCACGCTGCCTCAGCAGAGTGGGACTTTATGGTAAAGGAATACTGCAGCTACCAGTCTCTGCTCTAACCGAGGAGTTTAAGTGCGCCAAGGTCAGACTGGAAATGACATTAGTAGAGTCACGCGATAAATGCGTAAGGGAGGCAGCACCTGTGTTGAAAACTGGAAGAAAGTGGGCGGCAAAGAAAGCTGTGGAAGATGCAAAGGCTGCCCTTCGAATTGGTGATATCATGGGGCAAGTTCAGCATGGAAGAGGGGGTCTTGGTTTCAGTTCAACTCCTCCTACATGGCACAAGGCGGCCCCAGCTCAAAGGAGGAAGCTGGTAGTCAACGAGGTGCAAAAGCAGGAGGAGAGGATGAGGTGTATAAAGGCCATTTCCCAGGCCAAACAGGGAGAATGGATGAGATGGGAGAGTGTGGAACAACGCAAGATTGGCTGGCAAGACCTATGGTCAATGGAACAGAGCAGGATCAGTTTCCTCATCAGGTCAACATATGATGTTCTCCCATCACCACAGAACCTAAACCTCTGGGTAGGAGAGGATCCCTCATGTCCTTTGTGTTCATCACCTGCAACATTAAGGCACATTTTGACAGGATGTAAGGTGGCTCTTAGCCAAGGACGGTTTACTTGGCGCCATGACCAGGTGCTGCGTTGTTTGGCCTTAGCATTGGAAGACAAGCGTAACATGACCAATAAGTTGCCACCTGTTCCATCAAAACATTACACACAAAAGACAACATTCCTCCGCCCAGGAGAGCAACCACCAAGAAAAGGTGTTAAAACCAATCCTCGCCCTGGACAACTGGAAGCTGCTAGAGACTGGAATATGCTGGCAGATGTTGGTCAACGGCTTATTTTTCCACCTGAGATTGCCACCACTAACCTTCGACCAGATATTGTCTTGTGGTCTGGATCAGCACGCCTTGTTCACCTGGTAGAGTTAACAGTGCCATGGGAGGATGCTGTAGATGAGGCGTATGAGAGGAAGAAACTGCGGTATGCTCAACTAGCCACTGAAGCGGAACAGCGAGGATGGAGAGTTCGGGTTTACCCAGTGGAAGTGGGTTGTCGAGGATTTGTGGCACACTCTACAACCCGGTTTCTCAGAGACGTCGGATTCAGTGGCCAAGAGTTGCGTCGCACAGTGAAGAACTTATCTGAAGCAGCAGAGAGGAGCAGCAACTGGCTGTGGTTGAGACGGAAAGATTCTGGCTGGGGACAGGTAAGTAAGCTGGGCTGAGTTGAGTGGGGGACGGAGGGGGGTGATGCTGGGACGCCAGAATCACCGTCGAGCCCTCTTGAGGTGTCGTGGGCTAGTCGACGAAACACTGAGGATGGAAGGTGCCCACTTGAAAACCCCAGAGATGTACCCTACTTAGCTCAATCCAGACGGTTGTCATGCTGATGCGCTGGGGAGGCCGCACTTTGGTTGATCCCCGGAGCCAGCATCGCAGCCGTTGTGTGTGCTGATGCGCCAGGGAGGCAAAATAAGCTGATCCCTGGAGCCAGCATTACACTTCAGCCATTAACACCAGACAGAAGGATATCTACATCATCATATGGAAGGAAACGTAAATGGAGGGAGACACATATGGATCACATTAGTTTACTGTAAAGCTACGTCTTAGTTGGTGCTTATCTTGGCGAGAGCCGAGTTCAAATCAGCATGAAGTTTTAACATCTACTCTCGTGTAATGGAAATCAGCACATTGATTTCCATTCTGTATATTTATCATTTTCAAAGCTGCAGTCTTGTAATGTAATTTCACTTTCTCAACACTGCACTACACTTGAAGATGGAAGCTACTGATCAGATGTGTCACACTTGTTTTGTAGGGCCTCTTCTTCAGATAAAGCATGGCTAATAGAGGGGATGAGACGCTGGAGATGGCAGCTCTCGGACGACCCTTCCAGCTGGGAATGCTGTATGACTGCCGGAAGGATCGCCTCATTCCAGGTGACTGCTGACCCTTGCTTGCACTTATTCAGTCCACACGAGTGAGACAGCGCACCAGTGTGAGGCGCAGTAACATATTCAATAGGGAGCCCCCACAGGGTAATCAGCCACTCTGCATCTGAACAGTTTGCATGTTACGTTTTACCGGAAACTGTCAACATTTACTAAGGTGGTAAATATCTGGAATTATGAAGAAATAGATCGCTTTTCAGACATTTACCTGTTAGTCTTACTATTTACCGAAGCTTTATTGGTAAAAGCACTTGGTTATTCTTGATATTTACCTGTAAATGTCTGCAGTAAAGCGTTCTGTTTATTTTCAAGATTTGAGATTTGCTAATATTCAGACTTACTGTAACATATTGTAGCGAACCTTGGTTAACACAGACAGGAGCATCGCACAGGGCGAGTCATTCCACACACAGGTGGAGGGCAGACGTGAACCCGGGACCTCTTGCACTAAAGCATAGCGCCGATACCGCTGTACAAAAGAGCCGGCTCCCTTGCAAGGAGCGTATATCAAGCTTATGTCTCCGTGTGTGATTATATCACCTGCTAGCTCTGCTGCTGCCTTCCCCCTACATGCTACACTAATATATATCAAGCATCAAAAGAAACTTCTCACTATAATAACACATTTATTTAAAAAAATGGTATATAAATGGACATTGATTAAATGTTTTGGGTTTCTTTTTAATCACTTGAGTGACTGTGACTGAAGCATATACACTTAATTACCTAATTAGTGAGACAGTTGATTGGACACTGGATATGGAGTGATTTCAGCTTTGAATTTCAAGCTTGAATAAAAGCAATAAAGACAACTACAGAAAAAAATCAATATGCCACGTCTGTCAAGAGAGCAGCGCCTTCGTGCAATCAGCATGTTGGAGGCTGAACTAGGGCAGCGTGCTGTGACTCGCCGTCTTGGGTGCTCACAGCCAGTGATTTCAAACCTGGTGAGATGGTATAACCAGACACACTCTGTCAATGACAGGCCACGAACGAGGAGACCAAGAGTCACACGACCTGTCCAAGATCGACAGATCATTCTGCACCATCTTCGTGATATCAGTTGTTAATCAGCACAATAAAAGTCACTGCACCTGCTCTAAAAGAGAGTTTATCATTTTTCAATCACATCCAGACATAAGTGATAAGTTTCTTTTGATGCTCAAATATAAGTGATACATTTCTTTTGATGCTCAGTATACACACACACACACATACTGCTCAGTTTTGGAACATTAATGTGGATTTGAAAAAGTTATTTAAAGCCTGAAGTAAACCTTGCCTTGAGATTAATGTAATAAGTTGTGTATCTTGATTGCATGGCAGGAATTACATTGTGGAACTTAGAAGAACTACAAGGCAGCATAAATGAAAGAACCCAGCCGATAACCGAGTTCAGCGTCACCGCCTCAGACTCCATTGAAGAGAAGGCTTCTGCTTTGAAAGTGGATGCTTCCCTGAAGATAAGTCTCCTGGGGGATTTGGTTAAAGTGGGTGGAGCTGCAAAGTACTTCAAGGACACAAAGAAATCAACAAGACAATCCCGAGTCACTCTGCAGTACTACACAACAACACGATTTGAGAATCTGACCATGAATCACCTGGCCAAAGAGAAAGTGTCTCACCCCAGCGTGTTTGAAGACAAGACAGCGACTCACGTGGTCACCGCTGTGCTGTACGGAGCTCAGGCATATTTCATATTTGACCAGCAGGTATCCTCAGAGGAGAAGCAACAGGAAATCCACGGAAAAATGGAGCTTGCAATAAGTAAAATACCTAAAATTAAAATGGAAGGTCAAGGCTCTATTGACCTGAAGGAAACAGAAAAAGATGAAGTTGAAAAATTCGAATGTACATTTCATGGAGATTTTCATCTCAAATCTAACCCATTGACTTACCAAGACGCTGTGAAAGCCTACTCAACTCTTCCAGAATTGCTCGGGGACAAAGGAGAGAACGCAGTGCCTGTGAAGGTCTGGCTGTACCCATTAAAGAAGCTGGACTCCAGGGCTGCCAGGCTGGAAAGGAACATAAGTGACTACTTGGTAACATCTGTGCAAACTGTCTTAGAACAATTTAATACAATTGAAATGCAAAGCAACGACATGATAAAAGACATTGTTACCCAAAAGTTTCCTGAAGTCAATGAGAAGATTCAACAACTGAAACAAAGGGGTACGCAGTACAAGCTGAATTTCATGAGCAAACTGTACGCCATGCTGCCTTCCATCCGCGGAGGTGTGCAAGAGGAAGAATCTCTCGGAGAGATTTTAAACAATCATGAAGACTCCCCTTTTAACTTTAAAGCACAACATGATTGGCTGAGCAGCAAAGAAAGAGAAATCAATACAGTGAGACGTTGCCTTACTATTTTAAAAGACATACATGCTGTATCTTCTGTGAATGAGCTAGACGAGGAAGAATTAAACAATGATACTGAAAATATTGTTTGCTTTACCTTCACCTCACTGCACGAGCCAGAACCATATCTGGAAGAGCTAAAAAACTACCTTGAAACCCAAGCGAGTAAGAACACTCAAAGTTCAATTCCTAGTAAATATTTGCATCAGGAGAGCAAGCAATGGGTGAGCAGTGAAACTAAACTGAAGATAAAAATGTACTTGAAGGTATTCCAGGAGTTAGTGAACATCAACAGGGAGAATAAGAAAACAAAGTTCTTCATAGTGTCTAAGGAAGACCAGGAGTTTCCTGGAGCCTGCATTCTCCTGCATGAAAATGGAGCATCAAAATACATACATTTCAAGATCCCATCAAAACCTGATGTCCCTGAGGTCTGTGATGTCACCCATGACAGTGTGACTCTGAAGGTGGTGCCTCCCAGTAGTGATGCTGATCAGAAACTAAAATACCATCTGGAGTATAAGTGCATTAATCAGAAGGAATGGGCAATTCAATCCAGCACTGATAAAACAAAGACCCTCACTGTATCAGGCTTGCAACCGAACACAGAGTATGAATTTAGATACACAGTGGAAGGGAAGTTGGGGTATTCTGTGAGCAGTGACACAACCAGCAAAGTCAAGACAACAAGTTCATCTGCACAATACACAGGTCAGTGGTTAGTTACTCTTTTTTTTTAAATTTCACAAATATCTTCTATCATGACCCAGTTAGAAGGTTTGTTCACTAGCCAGGGATTCGAAGATTGTTTTAAACTAAAGCATAGCGCCGATACAGCTGTACGAAAGAGCCGGCTCGGCACTATGCTTCAGAGTGAGAGGTCCCGGGTTCACACCCGCCCTCTGCCTGTGTGTGGATTGCCTCGCCCTCTGAGAAACTCCTGCCTGCAGGAACCACTGTTCATTACACTCGGATTTGAGGCTGGCGGGGGAGAGTGTAGCATGCACGGGGGAAGGCAGCAGCGGGGCTGGCAGGGGAGAGTGTAGCGTGCACGGGGGAAGGCAGCAGCGGGGCTGGCAGGGGAGAGTGTAGCGTGCACGGGGGAAGGCAGCAGCGGGGCTGGCAGGGGAAAGTGTAGCGTGCACGGGGGAAGGCAGCAACGGGGCTGGCAGGGGAGATTGTAGCGGGGCTGGCAGGGGAGAGTGTAGCGTGCACGGGGGAAGGCAGCAGCGGGGCTGGCAGGGGAGAGTGTGGCATGCATGGGGGAAGGCAGCAGCGGGGCTGGCAGGGGAGAGTGTAGCGTGCACGGGGGAAGGCAGCAGCAGAGCTGGCAGGGAAGAGTGTAGCGTGCACGGGGGAAGGCAGCAGCGGGGCTGGCAGGGGAGAGTGTAGCGTGCACGGGGGAAGGCAGCAGTGAGAGTGGTAGGTGACATAATCACCCACAAAGACAAAAGCATGATATACCGTTGTGCGAAAGAGTCGGCTCCTTTGCAAGCAGCATCTATCGGGCTCATGTCTTTTCAGATTGCGTCGCCTATCAGCCCCGTGCACGCTACAATACATTATTTGACAATTAACAAAATGGAATTCCAAAAAGCACTTATTGCGTGTTAACCCCAGACAGAAACAACAACAAGAAAGTGATCACTAACACAATCTGGCTTTGCAGGGCGGCAATACATCTTGTTTCATATTTCTAACACTACAGTAATGATGTGAATCCCTTGCTTGCTTGTATTTTTAACATGGTTACACTGGGTAGTTACGTGACAGCTTGTAAAAAGTGAAACTGAATTCACAAACACATCTCCTTCTTTTTACCTGCAGTGGAATACATTCTGTCCTGCTAAGAGCTGAGTTTACTCTTTTAGACACGTAATCAAATATGCATTGATCAATTTCCATTAGTACTGTTCAATTGATAGCAGCATCCTGTGTAAATGACACGCCAGAGGTCCATCGGTTAATAGAGGGGATTGTATCTCACAGGATCAGATATGACAGGCTCTGTATTAACAGAGGGGATCTTATCTTGCAGGATCAGATATGACAGGCTCTGTATGAATAGAGGGGATCGTATCTTACAGGATCAGATATGACAGGCTCTGTATTAATAGAGGGGATCGTATCTTACAGGATCAGATATGACAGGCTCTGTATTAATAGAGGGGATCGTATCTTACAGGATCAGATATGACAGGCTCTGTATTAATAGAGGGGATCGTATCTTACAGGAACAGATATGACAGACTCTGTATTAATAGAGTAAAATATAGAAGTTTTACGATTGCTTCAGCTCACATTCAGCAGTTTCCTCAGGCTGTGTGACTGACATATAATCTGACCATTGAAAACTCATAAAGGGTGGAAACGGTTGTATTATTGGCTGATCGCCCCAAAACACCAAAAATAACATCTGATAGCTGGTGGAGCAGGGAGGAGGGGGCAGGGAGGATGGATGCGGGAGCAGGGTGGAGGGAGCAGGGAGGATGGAGGAGTGAGCAGGGAGAAGGGAGCAGGGAGGATGGAGGAGGGAGCAGGGAGGAAGCATGGAGCAGGGAGAAGGGAGGATGGAGGAGGGAGCAGGCACGAGGGAGCAGGGTGGACATAGCAGGGAGGATGGAAGAGGGAGCAGGGAGAATGGAATAGGGAGGAGGGAGCAGGCAGGAGGGAGCAGGGAGGAGAGAGCAAGGAGGATGGAGGAGGGAGCAGGGAGGAGAGAGCAGGGAGGATGGAGGAGGGAGCAGGGAGGGGAGAGCAGGGAGGATGGAGGAAGTAGCAGGGGGGACAGAGGAGGGAGCAGGGTGGAAGGAACAGGGAGGATGGAGGAGGGAGAAGGGAGCATGGAGGAGGGAGCAGGGAGGGAGCATGGATCAGGGAGAAGGGGGGATTGAGCAGGGAGGATGGAGGAGGGAGCAGGGTGGGAGCATGGATCAGGGAGAAGGGGGGATTGAGCAGGGAGGATGGAGGAGGGAGCAGACAGAAGGAGCAGGGTGGAGGGAGCAGGGAGGAGGGAGGAGGGAGAATGGAGGAGGGAGCAGGGTGGATAGAGGAGGGAGCAAGGAGGATGAAGGAGGGAGCAGGGAACAGAGAACGGGGACTGATGATGCAGGGAGGGAGTGATTTGAGGATGGCGCAGACAATGACTGTTGTATGTTTCAATTCTATTTCTCTCTTTTTTCTGCCCAGTGAATGAAGTTGCAGTTGACAGTCTGCAGGCTCCAGAGCCAAGGAACAGAGCTGAGTTTTTAAAATGTAAGTCTGTTTTCACTGAAACATTTGATTGAAAGATGTGTCACTCCATTGTGAGAAGAGCTAACACTAAAGAACAGGGAGGGGTGGAGCTTGAGGGCAGCAATTATTATTATTTATTAGTAATTGTGAAGCCATTAATCTACACTCCTCTCCAATAAGTATTGGTTCAGATGAATACATGCAGAATGACTGGGGGAGGGGCATTTGTTGCCTGTTTTTCCACTCCGACCTTTCTCTCCCTAAATATCTTGGTATCCCTGAATAGATAATCATCCCATCTTTTAATACATGTACAATGCATGTGAAACCAGTTGTGGGGTAAAATGAACAGCTATCCCTCCCAGTCATCCTGTGCTGGTAGTAAATGTATATTGCAGTATCACTGCACTTGTGGTATGGATTGCTCATTAAAATATTAGACAGATATTTGAAGAGTGGACGATATTCTATTGAAGATATTTAGTAAGCAAGGGGTCTGAGTGGGTAAAATGGCAACATATACCCTGTAGGAACATTAAGTGAACTGTAATTGTATGCAGAGCTGCATTTGATTAGTTCCAATTGAAAAAGTTTGATGAGATCGAGGAATTATAATGAGCAAAACAATCAAACAGCAAGAGGGTTTAATTAATAGCAGCAGCAGTTTATTGAAGACAGAAAAATAAAAAGAGAGAACTTATCCAAAGTCAGAAATCAATCTCAAGTAAGAATTATAGATCAAATTTATTGATTATCAACCTTAATTATTACAGTCTAAATATACTTGTCTATAAAATAGCAGGGAGGAGACAACGTGGACCAGGGAGGAGGGAGCGGGAAGATGGAACAGGGAGGAGGTAGAAGGGAGCAGGGAGCATACAGGAAGGAGGAGGGAGTGGGGAGGAGGGAGCAGGGAGGAGGGAGCATGAAAGAAGGAGAGTGGAGGGAGCATAGAACAGGGAGGAGGGAGCATAGAGAAGGAGAATGGAGGAGAGAGCAGGGAAGAGGGAGCAGGGATTATGGAGGAGGAAGCAGGGAGGAGGAGCATAGAGGAGGGAGGATGGTGGGTGGAGTATGGAGAAGGAAGCATGGAGGAGTGAGGTGGGATCAGAGAAGAGGTAGGAGGGAGCAGAGAGAAGAGAGGATTGAGGAGAGAGCAAAGAAAAGGGAGCTTTGAGGAGGGAGCAGGGAGCATGGAGGAGGGACCATGGAGAAGGGAGTATGAAAGAGGGAGCAGGGAGAAGGGAGCATGGAGGAGGAATGAGGCAGCATGGAGAAAAGGGAGGACAGTGAAGGGATTTTAGTGGATGATATTCTATTCAAGGTACTTAGTAAGCAAGGAGTCTGCGTGGGGAACATGGAAACAAATACCCCAGTCATTGTGCATGTATTCGTCTGAACCAATACTTGTTGGAGGGGAGTGAATATTATTTTACAGTGATTAGCATAATTAATTTGTGCATTGATTGCCAGCTGCCAAATGAATTCACACAAACTCACCCAAAATAATACAAATAATCCTATTACTCTCTTCTGTACCTTTGTATCTCAATGCGTCTTCTGTTTTCAAGCTGTAGCCTCATGTCAGAAACAGCCATGGTTCATGGTTCTCAGTGATTTGAGTTTTCTAACCATCTCTACCTGTCCTCTTCTCTTCAATCAGATTCCTGTCAGCTCACACTGGACCCCAACACAGCGTATAGATACCTCTGTCTGTCTGAAGGGAACAAAAAGGTGACATGGAGGGGAGAGAACCAGCGATGTCCTGATGATCACCCAGAGAGATTTGAGAGCTGGGCCCAAGTGCTTTGCAGAGAGGGTTTGTTTGGGACTCGCTGTTACTGGGAGATTGAGTGGAGTGTGGCATGGGCTGATATAGGAGTCACATATAAAGGAATCAGCAGGAAAGGAGGCGATGGTTCCTGTCGCATTGGATTCAATAAAAAGTCCTGGAGTTTGTCCAATTACTCTGCCTGGCACAATAACAATGAAACTACAATAACTGCCCCCCACTCCCCCAGAATAGGAGTGTATCTGGACTTTAATGCAGGCACTCTGTCATTTTATGGCGTCTCTGACACAATGACCCTCCTGCACAGATTCCAAACCACATTCACTGAGCCGCTCTATCCTGGGTTTAGGCTTCATTGTTATGATTCCTCTGTAACATTCTGCCATCTGAACTAGACTGTTTTGTGTTGTAAGAAACCCTTTGTATTGAACTCCCTGTCTGTCCTCTCCACTCCTCGGGTGAAGGGAATGTTCAATCTGACACAACTTTGGATGAAAGTTAGGGGGTAAAACGGCGCCATCTGCAGAGCGAAACGAGGTGAATTATTTGTTTTTAGCAAAGAATGGGTTTCATATGAAATATGTTGATAGCCCATATATGTGAGGCAAAGTAATACTGTTGATTAGAAAGAAGTACATATCAGCCCAATAACAAGGAATAATACATTCCCTTGGCAGCCCGCAGTTTCGCGAATCCAGCTTATTAATATTGCAATGCGCACTGGCAATCGCCTCATTTTTCATGGCTGGCTGCGACCCTGTATATGAGAGAGAGAGAGAGAAAGAGAGAGAGAGAGAGAGAGAGAGAGAGAGAGAGAGAGAGAGAGAGAGAGAGAGAGAGAGAGAGAGATAGACTTAGTATTTCAATATTTAGCAAAAAAAGTTAAAAAGTTTGCTTTATTGTATGTGTTTTTTTTTTCTTCTATGATTTCCATAAAATATGGCAAACATGTATGTTCAGGTTTTTTTCAGATTGATTGAATGTGATTTAATAAAAAATTGAATATAACTAACTGACTTTTTCTCATTTATTAAATTCTGTAGATTAAATTTATTAATACTCATTAACGCTGTTTTTCATTAAGTCTTTGCCGCAGAATTTGACAAGTTCTCTCTGCAGATTTAAGGAAATTTGACTGCATATTTCCGTGGGGACCTTCCCAAAACAATGGGTTTATACTGCCATCTAGTGGCTGAAAATAAAACCTTGGCTTTACTGAGTTGATATGACGCTGGATTCAAAATGTGCTTCTCTTTTCAGAAGAGCCAAAATTACGTCACGTAAAACGACTGCCCGCCTCCTCCTTTCTCATGAATATTAAGCAAGCAACCGTAATGAATATTAAAAGAGCATCAAATAGGCGTGCATTAAAATGAACATGTTTATTTATAATATGTATCTTAACTTTGAAGAATTTGAATGGATGTATTAGTAACTTAAGTAATGTATTCATAGTCTGTTATATTATTGCAATAACTGAATGATTAATATTCATGATGAATCAACATTAATGACTTAGATTCTGGTATAGTAAGCAAACTTGTTAAATTTGCAGACGACACAAAAATAGGAGGAGTGGCAAACACTGTTGCAGCAGCAAAGGTCATTCAAAATGATCTAGACAGCATTCAGAACTGTGCAGACGCATGGCAAATGACATTTAGTAGAGAAAAGTGTAAGGTATTACATGCAGGCAATAAAAATGTGCATTATAAATGTCATATGGGAGATACTGAAATTGAAGAAGGGATCTATGAAAAAGACAGAGGAGATTATGTTGACTCAGAAATGTCTTCATCTAGACAATGTGGGGAAGCTATAAAAAAGGCCAACAAGATGCTTTGATATATTGTGAGAAGTGTTGAATTTAAATCAAGGGAAGTAATGTTAAAACTTTACAATGCATTAGTAAGACCTCACCTAGAATATTGTGTTCAGTTCTGGCCACCTCGCTACAAAAAGGATATTGCTGCTCTAGAAAGCATGCAAAGAAGAGCAAACAGAATTATCCCGGATTTAAAAGGCATGTCATATGCAGACAGGCTAAAATAATTGAATCTATTCTAGTCTTGAACAAAGAAGACTATGCAGTGATCTGATTCAAACATTAAAAAGTCTAAAAGGTATAGACAATGTCGACCCAGGGGACTTTTTCAACCTGAAAAAATAAACAAGGACCACGGGTCAAAAATTGAGATTAGATAAAGGGGCATTCAGAACCGAAAATAGGAGGCACTTTTTTACACAGAGAATTGTGAGGGTCTGGAACCAACTCCCCAGTAATGTTGTTGAAGCTAACACCCTGGGCTCCTTCAAGAAGCTGCTTGATGAGATTCTGGGATCAATAAGCTACTAAACCAAATGAACAAGATGGGCTGAATGGCCTCCTCTCGTTTGTAAACTTTCTTATGTTCTTATGTTTTTAAATGTAAAGGTCAATTACTACCCCCACCCCCTCATTTAACATATATTGATAATATAACTGGGATAGTAAGGTATGTTACACAGCAGAGTCTGCTGGACTTGGGTTAATATAGAGCTGACTTATTCATCCAGTCAATAAACAAGACAAATATGAAACTGTTTTCTTATTCTAAAATAAATGAAACAATAAATACATCTATTTCTAAAGCCAAATCCATGTTAACTAACGTATTCACATTGCTAATGATTAGCCTGTGTAATAAATAATCCATTCCTTACTAAAGTTTGCGTTTAATTGTCATCAATATTGAACAATCCATTTCCTACAAATTGAGAAAAAAACTCTGATGTTTTATTATGTTAAACGGTGACCCTGAAGTCAGCCTATAGATTACTAAAAATATGAATTAAACTAAACAATGAAAATATCAACAGAAACGTATTTGTTAATAATTAATTATACAAGACTGTAATGTGGGGGTTTGGTTCTGGGGTCTGATGGAGTCGCTTCACTGTTCTGGTCAACGACATGTATGCCTAAAGTTATACCTGCTTCTAAAATGCGGTCTCATATACAGTCTATGCAGGCGGCTCATGAAAAATACATATCGATTGGTCAAATGAGTTCCTCCTTTGCATGTGCTGAAAAAAGCTTAGACTGTTTTTTCTACTTTTCTTTTGGGGAAAAATACCAACCGTGGCCGCTAGATGGCACTAAATTCCACAATTTCAGAATAAAGAAAAGCTGAACCACCAAGTGTAAAAAAATACACAAGTATTAACTAAGTGTTGTTTTTTTTACAGATTTAACTTTTTAAAAAAATCAGTTTTAGCTTAATACATACATTTTAACAAGACATATTTAAACATTTTGAAATGTGTACTTTCAGCTATTATTTAAAATTGTTGAAAACACGTATTAAAATGACAATTAAATCCGAAAAAAAATGCTTCAGTGTTTAATTTAATTTTTTTACACTTGGCAAGTCAACATTTAAAGCTGACACGTTAAATCTGGGAATCTAACAAATAATTCTGTGAAAAAATACATGGAACATAAATCCTTATTTCACACTTGGCATCAACATTTAGCAAACAGATAAATCCGAATAGGATACCTCCAACACTGAGACATTGTCGCCCCCTGCTGTCAAAAACAAAGAACTGCAGTTTAGTTTCCTCAATACAATGGTGGTTGGATATCGGCTTCCCTTTGATCAAGGTGTTTTTTAGAGTATTTTACAGCACTGAGGAATCCCCCTGCATTGCTGTTCAGATCAGTAACGACCCTGATAGCTCTAATGTTACCAGTCGTAAACACTGTGATAATAAGGACCTGTGTATCCTAACCATTTCAAATATAATATATAACACATGATGTGTGAGAGGAGGGGATTGCGTGGTAAGATGTGTAGGACTTGAATCAGACTTTTTATACTAAAACTTTGCCACATATATTGGGTTTATTTTACTGTGAAAATGAACAGAAATAAATACAAAATGATCTTATATCATCATCTTATTGAATTAAAAAGTGACATTTTACAGAAATTCACTCAACTCAAGTGATGTTGCTTAACTCAGGAGCGACCGTAAAATAATCAGAAACATTGGTAATAACATTGGTAATAAGAGCCTCACTCAGAACTGCAAACTGGTTTCTTCTGCATTTTAAAACGCTCTGACATCCGTCAGCTAGGCTTTCATCAGAGAGCAATGCCTGCAGACAAACCCAGGATTCCTCTCCAGTATAATGCAGTATTACACAGTGACAGAGTGACAGTGAGCTGCTTCAATTCCAATCAAAGGGAATCATGTGAAATATCTGCTGGACAGCTGCTCCAATGCATTGCTATTATTGAAGAGTGAAGAATGAACTGTTACAGAGGAGCCTACAAACCCTTCAAGAAACAACATATAAACAGACAGACGAGCACATCAGGGTCGAAACAGACACCATGGGGCTGAATCACCTGCCATACCACTGTCAGGAGGGTGTAGGAGCCCCCCTGGGACTGAATCACCTGCCATACCACTGTCAGGAGGGTGTAGGCCACCCTGGCACGGATAAACCTGCCATACCACTGTCAGTAGGGTGTAGGACCCCCCTGGGACTGATAAACCTGCCATATCACTGTCAGTAGGGTGTAGGGTCCCTCTGGGACTGAATCACCTGCCATACCACTGTCAGTAGGGGGTAGGACCTCCCTGTGACTGATAAACCTGCCATATCACTGTCAGTAGGGTGTAGGGTCACTCTGGGACTGATAAACCTGCCATAACACTGTCAATAGGGTGTAGGACACCCCTGGGACTGAGTCACCTGCCATACCACTATCAGTAGGGTGCAGGGCTACCAAGGCCAGCCAGGGTGACAGTGATTGGTCCTGGCAGGTTGAGAGTCTGCAAGGTGTTTACATTGTTCTGGAGGGATGCATGATCATTCCTCAGTGATTCCCACCAGCCTCTAATTCCTTCAGGGAACTTGTATGTTATTGCATTGGGGTGGAAGTCTGTTCTCCAGAATGAGCCACACATAGAGATAGTCCTATCACTGTGGAGACTGTTGTTCCTTGTGAATGAAACATCAGGATTGTGTGCAGTCTTGGATACGTCAGTGAAGCGAGCACTTCCTACTGTCAGCCCTCTCTCAAAGTCACTGCAATAGGATCTGATGTGCTGTTCTACCATTGGAACTGAAACTGACTGGCAACAGGGAGATGCAGCTTTTATACATCCCAGAATCCATGCCAGGGATCTGGAGAACAACTGAAACAACTGCGGCTCTGCCTGGTTCTCATATCACAGGGGTCTAGCATCAGTAAGTGCTGACAGGTCTGTGCTGTTCTGTTGTGTCTGTCATTGCTGGGAAACTGAACGTTCTGACTTCACTTTGATGTCACAGTGCCTGTGATGTACACTCAAGCTGAATTTTATTCTTATGATAAACCAATTGCAAAAAAAAGTCCAACCTTTTGTAAAGGAGGGCTGCAGAGCAAACTCAGACTTCGCCTCTGGAGTATAGTGATAGTGCTGCTTGAATCACTATACCTTTTCTACACTCCACAATATTAGAAGAACAAATCTGTATCAAACTACAGCATGATTTCAATAACTCTGCCAGCTAATGCAAGTAAAGAGGATTTGGTGGCTGCTGTATGTCTTTTGAGAAGTGAAAACCCGAAGCTGAACAGTCAGTCCATTCCAGATATATCTGCAGGTGTGATGAAGGACCAAAGAGCTTCACAGTTTATCATTGCAAAGCCTTTCATCACTCATGAAGAACACATGACCTGTCCCTGCAAATATACTGAGAGTCCTCGATTTCTCTCCAGTAGAAAGGAAATATCTCTTCTTACTCACTCCAGGATTTCTCATGCAAACCCATCACGTGTCCTGTATATAGGACTGGGTTCTTGGAAGGAGGTGGGATTGTTTGTGTGGCCAGTGTCCCGTCCGCATTCAGAGTCTCTACTGGGAACAGGCCTGTCCCATTGGGAGAAAGCTTCAGTCTTGAAGGAGTGCTGAGAGGGTGCCATTCTCAAACTCCTGTCCCACTCTCTCCTCTCCGCCCCTCTCACACTGATTCAGCAGTTTCTGCTTAGCGTGCTTGTCTAAATCTTGCCTCAGTCCAAACCCCTTGCCTCTTAGAGCTTTATATAACTCCTGGAATTCAGAAACACAGGTAAGTTTCGTTTCTTGTGAAACCCATCCCTGTCTCTGTATCATTTCAACAGAAACAGCAGAAGCACATATTGTGATTCCAGCCCAGGATCACACTTCATGGTGAATTGAGGTTTTAAATCAGAAAGAGATGTTTTTTTACACAGCAGTCAAACACATTGTTAATACTGTGATAAATCAGGAGAAATGGACAGTCTAAACATGAAAACAAGCTTGTTCTTGTTATAGGGCAGCAGTTTGGAATAGTGGTTAGGACTCTGGACTCTCTACCAGAGGGTCGTGGGTTCAATCCCAGGTGGGGGACGCTGCTGCTGTACTCTTGAGCAAGGTACTTTACCTAGATTGCTCCAGTAAAAACCCAACTGTATAAATGGTGAATTGTATGTAAAAATAATGTGTAAAAAAAATAATGTTATTGTATGTAAAAAATAATGTGATATCTTGTAACAATTGTAAGTCGCCCTGGATAAGGGCGTCTGCTAAGAAATAAATAATATTAATAATAATAATATTCCACTTGTTCTCCTTGTTGAAGAAGAAAACTTCCCTTCCATCCAAAAACAATTGAGAACTGAAGTGGGGGCATTTCTGTCCATTTTACCCACTCAGATCCGCAGACAATGAATTCCCAGCTATGTTATTTCATTTTGGGGATACAAATGTGACTTTTTGTCCTTGGTAGTTACCCATGGTAGATTATATGTGAGGCTTGTGTACAGTGTATTGCACCTTATAGCTAAGGGACAGAAAAGTCTAAGCTTAAAGCAATTGGCTATCCGATCACCAAAAGCAAAGATAACAGAAGTGTAAAAGGATAAAACAATATCTGTACTTTGCAAGGGGCTGCATTGTTTATTTATTTATGAATTGCAAAGGGCTGCATTTTTTAATTTGTAGTAGCTTCAGTTTTTTAAATCTGACTCATAAAACAACCAAACTTCAAAGCACTATCATTTTATGAGTCAAATGGTAATAATTTGAAACGTTAAATTAATGATGTCACATAAAAATAAAAAAAAAAAAAACAGTAAAGATCTCAGTAAATGATCAATAGTCGCAAACATCTCAGTTTCTGCTAAACCTTTTTATCAAAACATCAGTCCAAACCCCGCCTCTTAGAGCTTTATATAACTCCTGGAATTCAGAAACACAGGTAAGTTTCATTTCTTGTGAAACCCATCCCTGTCTCTGTATCATTTCAACAGAAACAGCAGAAGCACATATTGTGATTCCAGCCCAGGATCACACTTCATGCTGAATCGAGGTTTTAAATCAGAAAGAGATGGTTTTATACAATCTGCATTGGAATCTGGCTGCATGTCTGATAATGCACATCTGTATCTGAAGAGTAACTCTCCTGTTAAGCCTGTACTATATGTGCTGCCTGAGCTCCATAAATCACTTGATAATCCACCAGGTTGTCCCATAGTTTCTGGTTCAATGGTTCTCTCATTGAACCTCTCTCAAATTACATTGATTTGTATCTCAGACCACTAGTGGTGGAGTTACCCTCATCTCTAAGGGATAGAGGTGAGTTAATAAGTCAACTTTATAAAATGAAGTTACACAATAAGAACATTATCCTCATTTCCCTTGATGTCGTCAGTTTGTACATCAATATCACACATTCAAATGGCTTAATTTGAGGATCTTTTTAGATAAATGAACCGATACGCACATTCCAGCCACAGTTTGTTTGCTTGATATGGCACACATTGTTCTCACTAGAAATTATTTTGTACACGAGAACAAGTTTTATTTGCAGGTACAGGGCACAGCCATGCGTGCTTCTTCTGCCCCTGAATGTGTCAGTCTTTTAATGGGATTTTTAGAGCATCACCATGTTTACTCACAACACATTATAGTCACGATATCTTTTTTTATCTGGTCTGGTGCAAGTTTTGAATTGAACACCTGTGTGGATTATCTCAATACAAACCCTTCTTAGAGCTTCATAGAACTCCTGAAAATCAGAAACACAGGGAAGCTCTGTTTGTTGTTGTCACTGCAGTAAGAACCTGTGTCAATATTCACCTGCCATAGGACTGTCAATAGGGTGTACACCAGGGCACTGATTCACCTGCCATAGCACTGTCAATAGGGGTTAGGGCCACCATGGGACTAATTCGCCTGCCATAGCACTGTCAATAGGGTGTACACCATGGGACTGATTCACCTGCTATAGCACTGTCAATAGCACACCATGGGACTGATTCACCTGCTAAAGCACTGTCAATAGCACAGCATGGGACTGATTCACCTGCTATAGCACTGTCAATAGGGTGTACACCATTGGACTGATGTGGAATGCATTGTGTGCACTGAAACCAGAGAGCTGAGCAGGAGAGATCTCAGGAAATGAAACATTCTTGACACGTAACTCAGTTTCTGCTCAACCTTTTATTTTATCAAAACTTGGCCTCAGTCCAAAACCCCACCTCTTAAGAGCTTTAAATAGTTCTGTTTGTTGTGAAATTGTCAGTCTCTCTGTCTCACTGGAGCAAGAATGGCAGAAGCAAATATTGTGGTAGGAGCTGAGATAGAAAGGAGTGGGAAACAGGTAAGTTTTGGAGTTATTTTGTAGAACCAATCAGACGTGTATTTGCTTGTTGTGTTCACAAGATGAACACAAGAGTCATGATACAGTCTCAGCTGAGACAGAAAGGAGTGTGAAACAGGTAAGGGTTTGAAGCATTTCCTTGTAACTATCTTGGAAGAGAAGGCTATCTAGGGATATTTAACATGTCTGTTTACAAGATTACACAGTTTCACATCAGATCAATTAGATTGTACTACTGTACTGAAACCTTGTTTACTTTCTCTGCCTAGACTATGAAGATTACATCAAATAATAGTTCATAGCTCCTACATATAAACTCGCAGAGGAGTGTCATTTCACGTCATGAAAGTATTGGTGTTAAGGGGAATGTAGGTCATGTCTCAATCATTTGCTAGTTTATTATTCTCTAGTTATGAACACTCACAATACGCATACAGATTCACTTTACGTTGTACAGTAGGTAGCTACGTCATATAAAGTTGCTACAATACTTTGTGCTTAAGAATGCTGGCAGGGGAAGATAAGCCTCAATGGTCTCTTGTTTAACCAATCACTTTAATACAGGTCTATTCTTTAATGAGATCCTTTGTGTAACATGTTGATCAGATACTATAGAAAAGAAGCCCTGCTGCTTTGACCACAGCCTGCATCCAGTCTGTATTGGGTCTCTCCTGTGTGAAGAGCCCCGACTGTGTGTGTCGTAGCAAAAGGGACTGTGCGAATCATTGTGTTTGTTTTGTGTACTGTGTGAACCGCTGTGTTCATTTTGAGTACTATGTGAATCATTGTGTTTGTTTTGTGTACTGTGTGTTCTCGTTTTTAACAGGTAAACAGCTTCAGATGTCCTGTTTAAGTAGTTAGGTTCCTGACGTGTGTAGTCAGCGCTCCAAAATGTAGCTAGGTTTTTGTTTTGTTTATTTTTATTTGTGTTTAAAATCAAAAGTGCGCTACGGTTCGTTTAAAATCCATCTCCTATGTGTGAGTCGGTCACTGAGTATGGGGTGCCATGTGTAAAAAAAACAAAAAAAAACTGTTAATATTTTAACATTTTTTCCAGATTTAACTTAAATCTTGTATTTTTTCCCCAGATTTACAAATGTTATGAAAATAAATAAATATTGTTTTAAATGTATACATTCAGATATAATTTATACAACTAGTTAAAAGATTTAACATTTAGCTAAATATTTAACTGGCCAGCTAAATCTCTAAAAAAGATTTAACATTTAGCTAAATATTTAACTAAATCTTGAATCTCTAAAAAAGATTTAACATTAAGCTAAATATTTAAATAAATCTTAAATCTCTTAACTAGATTTAACATTTAGTTAAATATTTAAATAAATCTTAAATCTCTTAACTAGATTTAACATTTAGTTAAATATTTAAATAAATCTTAAATCTTAACTAGATTTAACATTTAGTTAAATATTTAAATAAATCTTAAATCTCTTAACTAGATTTAACATTTAGTTAAATATTTAAATAAATCTTAAATCTCTTAACTAGATTTAACATTTAGCTAAATATTTAAATAAATCTTAAATCTCTTAACTAGATTTAACATTTAGCTAAATATTTAAATAAATCTTAAATCCTTATCAAGATTTAACATTTAGTTAAATATTTAAATAAATCTTAAATCTCTTAACTAGATTTAACATTTAGCTAAATATTTAAATAAATCTTTAATCTCTTAACTAGATTTAACATTTAGTTAAATATTTAAATAAATCTTAAATCTCTTAACTAGATTTAACATTTAGTTAAATATTTAAATAAATCTTAAATCTATTAACTAGATTTAACATTTAGTTAAATATTTAAATAAATCTTAAATCTCTTAACTAGATTTAACATTTAATTAAATATTTAAATAAATCTTAAATCTCTTAACTAGATTTAACATTTAGTTAAATATTTAAATAAATCTTAAATCTATTAACTAGATTTAACATTTAGTTAAATATTTAAATAAATCTTAAATCTCTTAACTAGATTTAACATTTAGTTAAATATTTAAATAAATCTTAAATCTCTTAACTAGATTTAACATTTAGCTAAATATTTAAATAAATCTTAAATCTCTTAACTAGATTTAACATTTAGTTAAATATTTAAATAAATCTTAAATCTCTTAACTAGATTTAACATTTAGCTAAATATTTAAATAAATCTGAAATCTCTTAACTAGATTTAACATTTAGTTAAATATTTAAATAAATCTGAAATCTCTTAACAAGATTTAACATTTAACTAAATATTTAAATAAATCTGAAATCTCTTAACTAGATTTAACATTTAGCTAAATATTTAAATAAATCTTAAATCTCTTAACTAGATTTAACATTTAGCTAAATATTTAAATAAATCTTAAATCTCTAAACAAGTTTTTTTAACATTTAGCTAATTGTTAAATCTTGTAACTAGATTTATAAATTATACCTGAATGTACACATTTAAAACAATATTTAAATATTTTCATAACATTTATAAATCTGGGGAAAAATAGAAGATTTAAGTTAAATCTGGGAAAAAATACAAGATTTGCCTTAAATCTGGAAAAAAGACATGTTAAAATATTAACACTTTTTTTACACATGGCACCCCATAACTGAGTGCAGGAAAAAGAACCTGATGCGAGCCTGCGTGGTGAGCATCGTATCACATAATATATAAACATATATGTACACATAGAACAAATTAAGAAAAAAGAGCCTTATAAGTGTAACATACATTGATTATAATATATGGAAAATAGCAGTCATTTCCGTGTGGTTTAGCACCCTTTTATACTTCTGAAATAAATCTGATGATTTGATTATTTTATTTAAACGCATGATCTGCATTATTTATTACCACATTAATGTTTTATTTATTTATTTAAAAATAATGTTTATTGCCAAAGCAGCCTAGTTTGAGACATTTGGGGCTACCCTGGAGAATAATTCAAACTAGTCTCACTTTAACTTGAAGGATGATCGGATCTTCTTCCGCTATAGGAACTTCTTCTTCAGATTGGTTTTGGATGAAGTGAATTTTTTGCATTCTGTAATGGAATTTTTATAACATTGCAATTGCTTAGTTTGCTCAATAGCAAACAAACAGGTTAAGATAACAAAGCTTGCTCAAAAGGAAGCAAATAGGTTTTAAGATATCAATGGAATTTGTAACGTTAGGATGAAGTTGAAGCCTGTCCCAAGCCAATAGGACTAGGGGGACATGTTATAGGGAAAAATAATGATTTTGTGTGTAATAAATATAAAAAGTATAATTTGTTTTAAACTAAACTGACTGTTCCTTGGAACTCACGGGGGGGGGGGAACTACCCCACCGACAACGATAGCAACAACCAATCAGAGACTTATTATTAGCCTCTCTATTCGGACGACCCAATGAGAATCTAAAGTAAACATCCTTTGTGGGTAACAAGGAGCAACCAGTAAACTAATTTTAGCTGTCATGTCTAGCGTGCATTTGTCTTATGACTGTTTGTATGATTCTCTGAAATGGCTTGTGACCCTATATGGTGTCCACTTCCTTTAAGTCTTATAACCAATCCTTATACGGTTACACTGTTTAATTTCCTTCTTGTATGATGTTTCAGAAAACTATATAAGCTGCATTTAAAATTAGCTTGGTGTGCATCTCTGCTGATTGCTAACGGAGTCTGTGTTATTCCGTTGAGTGCGCCAGTTTGCAAACTTAAAATAAAGATCTTTGATTGAATTACAGCGTCTCCTCATTGAGTCAACTTGCGGGCTGGAATAAAGAACCTGGGAAGAATAACCCTTACCATTCTTAGGTTCAAGGGGGATTGAAAACTTCCACTACAATTCACAAGAACCCTAAGCCGAACACGAAGATTTAGGTTTTCTAAAAACGCAATTAACCCCAAGCTGACGGTCGGGACGCATTTCGGCTTGGGATCACCTGAAGTAAATAAAAGCACATCTGTGTTATCTTACACATATAACAATGTTTGCACATTAAGTTCATAATTGTATTATTATTATGCAGTTACCCTGGATAGCATTTGCTGTTGTAAGTTTTCATTGCGTCCCTCCATAATAAGGCCAACAAGGTACTGGCCCAAAATCTCTGTACCTGCGATTCAGGTAGTAACCTTTAAATATGAACTGGTTTACTTGTTTACACATACGTGTTGGCATGGGTCAAGAAATGATTACAACACATACTTCAGAGCTTGTACATCATTAATACATAGTGATTAAGGGTTGAGGGTCAATACATGTTGGATGTGTCAGGATGAAAAAAATATGTACTTCCCATTCATCCAAGTAGAACTGGATAACAGTGGTGTGCATGTTATTGTGAAAGTGAATTGCATTTACTTAGTTTTGTGATAATAAACTTTATAATGCAAACACAGCTAATGTATCTATTTTAATTGTAGCGGTCCTTAACCAACTACTCATTTTCACACTATTTTACACATTTAAGGCTTTGTCTATTTTGTTTGACTTTAAATTATTTAACGTCACTTTGTTTTGGAATTCGCCGTCATGGGGTCCCTATGCACTGCAATCACTGAATAATGAGATTCATTTGTACAAAACCTGTGGTGTATACAGTTAGGTGGGTAGCAGATTAAGCAAATAAATGCAGATGAGGGGAGTGAGAGCGAGAGATTAAAGGAAAAGGAACCAAAAGTAGTGAAGCAGGATTGGAGGATAAGGATCGGGTAAAAGGAAGCAGCATCTGAGATCTTGAGCCCTTAAAAAAAACTCTGCTTTACTAAACACTGTGTGTGCGTGCGTGTGTGCGTGCGTGCGTGTGTGTATGTGAGTGCGTGCATGCGTGCGTGAGTGTGTGTGTGTCAGTGTGTGCGTGAGCGCCTGTGTGTGTGTCTCAGTGTCCGTGCGTGCGTGCGTGTGTGTATGTGTGTGCGTGCGTGCGTGAGTGAGTGTGTGTCAGTGTGTGTGTGAGTGCGTGTCTGTGTGTGTCTCAGTGTGTGTGCGTGTGTGTGTGCGTGCGTGCGTCAGTGTGTGTGTCAGTGTGCGTGCCTGTGTGTGTCTCAGTGTGCGTGCATGCGTGCGTGAGTGTGTGTGTGTCAGTGTGTGCGTGCGTGCGTGCCTGTGTGTGTGTGTGCGCGTGCGTGTGTGTGTGAGTGCGTGCCTGTGTGTGTCTCAGTGTGCGTGCGTGTGTGTGTGTGTGTGTGTGTGTCTCAGTGTGTGTGTGTGTGTGTGTTTCTTTTAATAGAACATATGTTAAGATTTTGTAGGCAGTAACATTCTGGAGTGAGGAAAAAACCAACACAAAACTGCCCTGGCGGCAAAACACAAAATAAACATTTCTTCTGCCTGATCTTCCTTCATATGCATGTTTTTCTTAATTTGTTACAATCAGTCCATTCTAGTTTGGATTTTCTCACAAGTTTCATTGCGCTATCAGCGATACATTTACGCGGAGCTCTTCTTTCAGCACCACAAAATGAAGAGGAAACATATGATACATGTTTTCAACTTACAATCTAATACAATAAATACTATAGATGAGTTGTGTTTTGTTTGTTTAGTTGAATGAAAACCATGACGTTTCAAAGCAAAGATTGCCATTGATTATTAACAGTCTAGGTGATATGGCTTAATTTTTCATGCATGTTTACTATACGCGCATACAGAATATTGTATTGATTTTCACAAATTATTTATACGATTCACAGTTAAAGAAAAGGTTGTGAATATATTCACAATGGGTCAGCTTCCAAATAGTTGGTTTGAACAGTCCAGGTGATATTGTTGTGAATATCAAATAGATATTGAACTTCAATCCAACTTTACCGCAGTAGGACCTACTGTGTGCTTATTTTTGCTGTTTTGCTTATTTTTAAAATATTTGCAATGTGGCAAAGTAGTGAGTCAAAGTGTGAACGACTACATTACAAAGTATTGAGTGAAAGTGTGAGCGACTACATTACAAAGTATTGAGTGAAAGTGTGAACGACTACATTACAAAGTATTGAGTGAAAGTGTGAGCGACTACATTACAAAGTATTGAGTGAAAGTGTGAGCGACTACATTACAAATTAATGTAACTGAGATTGTTAAACATCATTAGCACAATCGTGGTTAAGGTGGAATTTCAAGTAGTGTTGGTAAAATTCAAAGTTCTCAACGAAAATCACAGAATCCGTGACACCCATGACCACCGTGACTTAATCCCAGCCTTAATCATAGTTAAATTGGTTCAGGCATGTAAATACAAAGCCTGGCACCTACATTCAATGATTAAACAAAAGCATTTGGCTCAAATAAATATTAAATACAACAAACATTAAAGAGAAAGCAGCTTCAGTTGTCTATTCACCTGTCATGAGCATATGTAATGTAACACATGCTAGATTAGCAACACCTCTCTGTTAGTAGGAAGAGCCATTGCTATCTAGTGGACAGGTGCAGTAAATCAAGTTTTCTGTTGTATACCTGGCAGCTGTACACTAGATGGTGCTGGCTTTTACCACTATGCAGGCATGTTGACTGATCTAGCCTGTCTGAAAGATGTCTATGACTGGAAACAAGACTGAAGATCAGCTTCTGAACTCAGGTTAAGCCCGATAACACAGACTCATTAGAATAATAATTGAGTATTGCAATAAGACCGTTCTGAATCACTGAAAACATCACAAGGAGGTGAAGAGACAGTGAAAAAAATAACATGTAATTTACTACATTCTATCTAACTAAGAATTATTCTGACAGTTTAGATAGCATACCTTTAGATATTGACACTCAAGGTATCTGTTTGCATAACGTCTGTATTGTTAATCTAATTCCATATTAATGGGAGAGGTGTTAATAACACAGCCTGCTCTGAAATATCCTGTGTTGGGTGTGACGGGATATCACTCAATGTCCCATCAGAAATGTCACTGTGTCACTGTGTTTCTACACAGAAGCAGCTGGGAGAGACACAGACAGAAATACAACAGAGAATCCAGGAGAGACTGAAAGAAACTGAGGAGCTGAAACAGACTGTGGAGTCACTGAAAGTGGGTATTGACAAGAGGGGGTTATTATTATTATTATTATTATTATTATTATTATTATTATTATTATTATTATTTAGATAAATAAAAGGAACAAACCTTATTTAAAAATATAAAAATCTAAAAAGATTGAAGACTGTCTTTTGTTTTCCTTTTGGAAAAGATTTCTAAACTAATAAACAAATTTACAGATGTCCATATCTTACTGTGTTCTTTCAATCAGAAATCTACAATGAGGGACATAAAGAAAAGTAACAAGATCTTTACTGAGCTGATCCAATCCATTGAGAAGATCCACACTGAGGTTATTGAGCTGATTGGAGCTAACGAGAAAGCTGCAGTGAATCATGCTGAAGAATGCATGAAGAAACTGGAGCAGGAGATTGCTGAGCTAAGGAGGAGAAACGCTGAACTGAAACAGGTTTCAGAGACAGAGGATCACATTCATTTTTTACAGGTAACATCACTGCTTGTTAGAAAATCTCAAGTACATAAATGGGACGGTTTCAGACCAACCTCTCAAATTGAATGAATCCTTGTTTTTCCCTCAGGAATGTTTTGGACCCCATCCTGTTTCACTGAAAACTCCTTTTCTCCACTTTCCTGTTTTTTTGTAGAACTTACAGTTTCTCTGTGCCCCCCCTGAAGATGAATACTTACCCAGCGTTGCTGTCAATACAGACATCTCCTTTGGGGCTGTGAAGAAAGCTGTATCTGAACTTAAAGACAATATTGAGGACTTCTGCAAGGGGAGATTAGTCCAAATAACCAATACAGGTTGGTGTGAAATAGACTCCTTTGGTAGAGATTTAGATTAGTTCCTGTGTGAAACATTCCTGATGAGGGTGGAGTTAGCTGGGTCCTTTGCTATATTGATAAACTGAACAGATGCACTTTGTGTTTAAAGATTAAGAGCATGGCAGATTGCTGTTTGGAGTCTTCTGTGTGTTGTGTATTAATCCTCATGTTTCAATTCTATTTCCCTCTCTCTTTTCTGCAAAGTGAATGAAGTTGCAGTTTACAGTCTGCAAGCTCCAGAGCCAAGGAACAGAGCTGAGTTTTTAAAATGTAAGTCTGTTTTCACTGAAACATTTGATTGAAAGATGTGTCACTCCATTATTATTAATTAGTAATTGTGAAGCCATTAATCTACACTCCTCTCAAACAAGTATTGGGACAGATACATACATGCAGAATGACTGGGAGTGTGGCATTTGTTGTCTGTCTTTCCACGCAGACCTTTTCTCCCTAAATATATTGGTATCCCTAAATAGATACCCATCCCTTTTAATACATATACAATACATGTGAAATCAGTTGTGGGGTAAAATGAACAGCTATCCCTCCCAGTCATCCTGTGCTGGTAGTAAATGTATATTGCAGTATCACTGCACTTGTGGGATGGATTGCTCATTAAAATATTAGGCATATTTTTTGAAGCATGGGTGATATTCTTTTCCAGATATTTTGTAAGCAAGGTGTCCGATTGGGTAAAATGGTAAGAAATGTCCCACCCCCAGTCATTCTGCATGTATTCATCTGTCCCAATGCATGCTGGAGAGGGGTGTATAATATTTTACAATGCATAGCATCATTACTCACGCAAAATAACCCAAATAATCATATTACTCCCGTCTGTACCTTTGTACCTCAATTCTTCTTCTGTTTTCAAGGTGTAGCTTAATGTCAGAAACAACCATTATGAAAAACTGCTGTAATATGTATTTATCAGTCTGTTTTTATTGGTTCTTTACCATTCAAACATAGTGGAGATTTTCTAGGTGATTTGACTTTTCTAACTGTCTCTCCTCTAAATGTCCTCTTCAATCAGATTCCTGTCAGCTCACACTGGACCCCTACACAGTGCATGGAGTGCTCCGTCTGTCTGAAGGCAACAGGAAGGTGACACGGAGGGGAGAGACCCAGCGATATCCTGATCACCCAGAGAGATTTGACAGCTGGAAACAAGTGCTTTGCAGAGAGGGTTTGTCTGGGATTCAATTTTACTGGGAGATTGAGTGGAGTGGAGAAGAGGCTTTTATAGGAGTCACATATAAAGGAATTAGCAGGAAAGGATGGGATGTTTTGTGTGTCCTTGGAGGCAATGACAAGTCCTGGAGTTTGTCCTGCTCTGATTCCAGTTACACTGCCCGGCACAAAAACAATCACACTGCAATAACTGCCCCCCACTTCCCCAGAATAGGAGTATATCTGGACTTTAATGCCGGCACGCTGTCCTTTTATGGCGTCTCTGACACAATGACCCTCCTGCACAGATTCCAAACCACATTCACTGAGCCGCTCTATCCTGGGTTTGGGCTTGATTATGATTCCTCTGTAACAATCTGCCAGCTGAACTAGACTCTTTTGTGTTTTAGAAAACCTTTGTATTGAACTCCGTGTCTGTCCTCACAACTCCTTGGTTAAGGGAATGTTCAATCTGACACAATTTTGGATGAACGTTAGGGGGTAAAATGGTACCACCTGTAGAGCAAAATGAGGTGAATTATTTGTTTTTACACTTGGGGCCGAGGCAGCCTCATTTTTACTTTTTAATCTGTCAGGTTAGTGTTTTTGTAATTGTAAACACTCACAACTGGACAGGTGTTACAGCATAACATGTTCAATATGTCCTGAGTATTTATTGATTTCAAACACATAAACAGCACCAAATGGCAGACTTAGTTGGCATCGCTGCACAGTGTTAGAATTCCCACAGCAAATTATTATTAATATTATTATTAATTATTTCTTAGCAGACACCCTTATCCAGGGCGACTTACAATTGTTACAAGATATCACATTATTTTTACATACAATTCCCCATTTATACAGTTGGGTTTTTACTGGAGCAATCTAGGTAAAGTACCTTGCTCAAGGGTACAGCAGCAGTGTCCCCTACCAGGGATTGAACCCACAACCTTCCGGTCAAGAGTCCAGAGCCCTAACCACTACTCCACACAAATACTGATAAGTATCTCTTAAGGTGATTGTATCTAAATAAATAATTCCACAATGTGTTCCTATATTGCACTTCCATTGGCTACATAGGTCTGAAATGTGCAGGTTTGAAAAACATGACAGGCAAGATTCTCAAAAAGTCACGTTCTTGTTTTGAGCTGGATTTTGTCTATCAAGTGGATATTTATAGATACTTATGTATCCAGCTGAACCATTTGGGATTTAGGTACATCCGACAAATCTATATACAATCTATATACAAATTTATATGGGGCTTCATACATACCTTTATACAGCAATCAATATGTAAAATGTGCCTTTTCCTTGTGTTATTATTAATATATTTTTGTAAATTATTTAATTGGTTTTCTGGAAACGTTTGGATAATTACTCTAACAAGCACTTAATTAGATGCATTTGGTCTACTCGTTAGGCAGTTCAACATGTCTATAGTATTTGTATTGCTTATTTTAACAATAATGTGAGTGAAATATCATCACAAGAAAGAAGACATTTCTCATAAATGACATGACTGAGATTCCTTCCTGTATTTTTACACAGGGTGTGAAACGTTATTTCATTCACTATCATGTATTTTATTGAACTCGTTTCCTACATATTTCTACTCTGTTATAATCCACTCTCCCCATTATATTCTTAAATTACATTGAATTTTCCTTGCTTTATCTACCACTTGAGGAGTAATAAATACTGATGACTGCAACTTTATTTGCAAGAAGAAACCCACTTTCCAATGAATTCAAACCAGCACGGCAGTCTGATTAAACCCTGATTGAGATTGGTGACAGTGATCCTGTTATCCTATCTGTGATCTGACAGGAGACTGATATTAATAGACGTGTTGTTTCTAATCACACAGTACATGGTTGCTGTCTGCTTGTGTCTGGTTTCTGTTCTCCACTAGATGTCACTGTTTCCTCTGTTTTCTTCATATCCACATTCAGGAGTGTTTGAAATGAATATAGATTGGTGGATGACCAAAGGAATGAAATAGGGGAGGTGGAGGTGGAAAGTAAACTTGAACTGTTATTATATCATTAGAAATATAACAATATGTTTTAAATATATATTGATAACTTGATTTAACAATAATAAAATAAATAAATAACTCAAATCATTCAGGAGTGTTTTGTACACTATGTTTGGTCCTGTGAATCTGTATCATCCAAAAGGTTTAATAAACAGTAATGTACTTTCTTTTCATTAGCTTGTCTGTCTCCAATGAAATCTGGACTCCAAGGGTGTGTGTGAGAGTGTATGTATCTGTGTGTGTGCTGTGTTGCATAGAATCACCAAGTTGCAGAACAGTGCCTCCTAGAGATCAGCCCAGTGGTACTACATCTAACTACTAAGGTTTAAGAGAGGGAATAAGACCCTATCCAGCCGTAGGCTAATACATCTACCCTCAACCACCCTGTTACAGCATGTATGTGTGTGTGTGTGTGTGTGTGTGTGTGTGTGTGTGTGTGTGTGTGTGTGTGTGTGTGTGTGTGTCTGACACATGACTAAGAAAATCAATATTAAACTGTAAGTTGAAGGACCAGGTAAAAATTGTTAAAGGATCTTCTCACATATGATTAGTTTCCAAACTGACCCATTTCGGTTTGTCTGGAAACACAATCTGAAAACCTTTTGAATTCTTTTTGAATTTCCATCACAGTTCATTGAAAAAGAGCTCAGCTCTTGAGTTATTACTGCAGAAGAAGAAGTGTCCTTGAAAGCAAAATAGAAACACACTTAGAAGAGCTGGTTTGATTTTGCTTTGCAAGGTCTGTAGAATTCTTATTTTAAAATGTCATTGTGGCAGAGCAGGGCTCTGCCCTTAGAAATACTGGCAGGGAAGGAGTTAAATTCTCCTCCCTGCCCAGATTGATTGCTTCAGGTGGGAGCAATCAACTAATTAATTATTCAATTAAGGACTGAGCCACCTGGCATAAAATGAGGCTTCAGCCTCCCATTAGGAGAGAGAGAGTTCTGGAAGGAGAAGAAGAGTGGGTTTGTTTGTGCTGTGTTTTATTAGTTATTGAATCCAGTGAAGGCAACGCCCAGCCTGGAAGCCTTAACTTGTAAGTTTTGTTTTGTGTCTGTTTTGTGTTTTGAAACCTTTTTGTTTGGCCCTCGTGCCTGTTTATTTTGTAGTTTTGTTTATTAAAAAACTTTATTTTTGAACTTTATACTGTCTCTGAGTCTCAAACTCGGTCTTTCCTGTCACAGTCATGTATATAATGAATGTACAGAGTGCCATTAACAACACTACTCCTGTGATATGACAGCTTTACTGAAATGGCCGTGTGGAATCTGTTAAACAAATTGTTTAAAATATACGCAGTCATCATGTTTGTCAACAATCCTGTTCAGTGTATTGATTCATTTGAGTGAGATATGGAATTACGTAACAATAAAGATGAGTGTTACATAGTGCTATAGTACTGTTTTTGTCAGCGTACAATATAACAGTAACAAGACACCACAGCTTCTCTTTGTTTTATTCATTTATTGTATTTTTTACTGGATTTCTGTTGGAATAAAATATCCAGGTTTTACCAGACAGCAGAGAAACAGGCACATCCTCTATCAATGGTGATGAGTTTAATTAAAGCACAGAGGTTTTGATTGAGTGTGGAGGTGCAGGTAACATCCTTTATCAATGGCTACGACTTTAAAGTACATAGGTTTTGATTGAGTTACAGTTTAGAATTTTGAAAGAGATTTATAAATTGAGACAGGGTTTAAGGGATGTCAAAAAGAGTGGAAATAAATAAGTGTGGAAAACAAAATGAGCAACAGCAAAACAAGAAGGGAGAGAATGATGTTCTGCTGATGAGAGGGAAGACATTGTCTGAAATGAATAAAACAAATAGTGCACAGATTTGAAAAGTAGGTCCCTTGATTGTAAGCTTTGTTTGAGTGTCTGTTCTGTATAAAATGGTTTTAACTCATGAAATCAGCACTGTAATAAATGAGTGTCAGTAACGTACACACCCTGTCTGATAACACTAGAACATGTCTAGTTCTCATAATATACAGCCTCCCCTGGACTGGAGGGACCACCCTTCACGTTCTCTTAGGGGGTGAGCAGTTCAGACTCTGTGCCACAAGCTTGCGCTGAACTGGAGGGAAGAAAGCGGATTAAGCGACCTTTGACCAAGAGCCTGTGAACGTGACCACAATGCAATAAAGGACCCGGTCATTGAAAGAGGTTGAAAATGTAGTCGCAGAGTATTACTGATGAACCAACAGGTTGGTTATGTGTATAATGCTGACTAATGTCATACATATGTCTGTCACAAGTTCTATACCAATAAATCATGCAAAATATATCTCTAGGCAAACGTGTTAGACTGTATTGCAATGCATATGGACTATAGTTAGTTTGGTCCAAGTGCTTTCATCGTATTTCAATTTTTTTAAATTTGTGATCAACATTTACTTAGTGCAATTAATCAATCGTTTTGAGCCTAATGCTCTTGCTCTTATTGTATTACTTGTTTTGTAACACTTGAAATGTATTTGCTTACGAGTCGCCCTGGATAAGGGCGTCTGCTAAGAAATAAATAATAATAATGTGTGTGTATAATATATATCAGCCCCATTATTATACATGACTTTATAATCTACACAAACCATCTGACATTAAAATATTAAACACATTTACACAATCGCCTCCACTCAGCCTTGTGTGACTCTATGAAATGTACCTGTTATTGTGTTATATGTGCAGTAAACTGCAAATGAAATGTGCTTATTTTTGGGGTATATCAAACAATGCTTCACAGGAACTTAAACCCACCTTCAATACATCTTTCCTGCATTTCAGTACATGTTTGTTGTCCATCTTTTTCAGAAAAGGTTACAGAGACAAGTTGTAAACTTGCGTTGCCACCTTGACAGGAAACCTCAATCCCACAATGCCTCTGGTTAAAGTTTAAAGTTTATTTATTTATATAGCGCCTTTCACACCAGTGTCCCAAAAGCAATTTACAATACAGTAAAATCAACAACAAGAATGCAGTCAAATTAAACAGAAAAATACAGTACGATTAATAATAAGAAGATTAGCAAGAGAACAGTTACTAAGGAACAATTCAATAATTAAAAGCAACAGAAACACAGTGAAGGAAAAACATAAAAATACCATTAATAAAAAGAGAAGAGTAAAATGACAACATTAATAGATTGAGACACAAAATCAGGATTCAAAAGCTAATCTAAAAAAAATGACACTTTAACCTCAAGCTTAGTGACTCGAGCTTCCCTGATATCAGTTGGCAATCTATGTACTCCACAATCTCGGTGCATTACAGCTAAAAGCTCTTTCGCCCTTTGTTTTAGTCTTTGGAATAGCTAGAAGGCCAGAATCGGCTGACCTCAGAGCACAGATATGTGCACATGACGCTGTTTACAACCATGAGCCGTGCCACAGACCGAGTTCACTGGTTCAGTGGACCCGTGACCGCTAGGTCTAGTGACCTGATCACGAAAACACACAACCAGATGACCTGGTCATAGCGTGGAAATGCACCCCAGATCAACCCTAATTGTTCACGTCACAGTTTGTGTTCTTAAAGAAAAAAGATTTTAAAAAATCATTTGATTTGCTTGTTAAGAGGCACATGGCTTTCCTGAGTTTCCTTACCACAGAGTCCCGTGGCTGTTCACAAGCTGTAGTCTGCCCCCTGGTGTTAGGAGGATAGAACAACAGCTGCTCTGGTCCAACTATTCCTGGTCAACAAGAGTCTTGTTGGACAGACAGGCAGACAGACGGGTGGCTGGTGACAGACACCTGTGCAGAGGAGGAAAGATCATTAATAATATCAGTTTATTAATTCATTAAATCAATCATATCAAATGTGTTAATCCGTTAAAGGTAATTATGAAAATAGCGAGTTAGTCTGTTTATCGATTTTGCTATATCATTTTGCTTTGTTCAGTGTTTCTAGTGATTGAGTATCCTGTTAGACCCTGATTCGCCTTGGATAGAGAGCTACTTGCTGCTTTTTAATTCTCTCTCATGGAGTACTGCATAAAACATGTATTGAAGCACTCGGATTGAGATCTGCTCAGATATCACAGGCTAAGAAAAAGAAAATGAGATGGAAATAAGACTCCCGTTGCACAGCAGTGTGATCCATTCCTGGTTTCACTAGGAGTTTAATAATAAGACACACCTGAGCTTGTTACCTAGACACACTAGGCTGATCAAGCGGGTAGCAGTAAAACCTTGAATGGTAGACACTGCTGTGCAATAGGAGTCTGATTCCCATCCCTGATCTTTCTGTCTAAACATCCCACAGTTACCACCAACATACTGTAGCTTTCTTCACTATAAAATCAGCTACAAACCTCCTTCAATCAAAGTCTATCTACAGGGCTGGGAATCAGACTCCAGTTGCACAGCAGTGTGATCCATTCCTGGTTTCACTACGAGTTTAATAAGATACACCTGAGCTTGTTACCTAGACATACTGCGGCTAATTTAGCTCATAGTAAAACCTGGATTAGGTGAAACTGCTATGGAATAGAAGTTTTATTTTCATCCCTGTTGTTCATGGTGAAATGGGACCCTGAATCCAGATGCTCAGACACCTTGGCACCCAGTTTCCCAGTCCCTGACTCTCCCAGCCCCTCGCCCTCCCAGCCCCAGCCCCAGCCCCAGCCACTCACCCTCCCAGCCCCAGCCCCTCACGCAGGGCTCTACGTGAGGATGTAGTCCTCTGCTCTGTGCTGCACGGCTCTGGAGAGGGGCTGCGATATGTCATGGAAGGCTATTCTCAGCGCATCCATCTTCTGCTCCATGGAGTCGATCCTCTGCTCCAGCTCCTTGTACGAGTTGTTCCAGTTCGCATTGAGATCACACGTTATCCTCTGCAGGTGCTGAGACACACAGAGAGAAACAGACAAACATCATCACCTGCAGCTGCAGAGACACACAGAGAGTGAGAGACACACACATCACCTGCAGCTGCAGAGACACACACACACACACACACACTGACACACACACACACACACACACACACACACACACACACAGCGATAGGGACACACACAGAGACAGATTGAGACACGCACACAGAGACAGGGACACAGGCCACTGCACGGCACACCAGGGGAGACTTGGGGTTTGATACAGCAAAGATGCCTCAAACTAAGTCTCCTGGTCTCCAGGAACCAGGTTTCAAGCCACTGTTCCTGAGAAAGTGGCCTCGTGTTCCCTTGGCTTAACATAGCAAATCACGCCAGTGAGCTCACAAATAATAACCCAGCGACAGACAGTCCAGCGGAGAGCTGATCCAGCACGTACCTTTAAGAGGTCCACCACTTTATTACCATGATCTATCTTCTTCCTCTGCTTGAGCCTAGCGTTCCGAAATCTGGCAAAGGAAAAGTAAGAAGAGTTTTAGACTCGCTTGATGACATTAAATCTCCTCCTACACGTTTAAATCTTAGGATTATACCAATCAGATCTCTCCATACGATGCACACTGCAACAATGAAGTGGATGAGAGTGCTGTGCATGAGCGCAACATTCCCGTGTATATGGACATGAATAAATATTAGATACATGACCTCACACTGCACGCATCCTGCTCTACACACTACTGATGACCTGTGCATATCTTTGCCAGTGGTTAAGAAAAAATAAATATAATCTGATAATTCCCCAAATAATTCAACATGTTCTCAAAATCTCAGTACTCAGGTACGTGTGCATGCTTGTGTTTGTCGCTTGGTCTCACTCACACTTGGATGGCCTTCAGCAGTCGTCTCTGGTCCCTCCTGTGTTCTCCGCTGTGTCTCCTGCCTCTGCTGCTCCTGTGAAGCAGCCAGCACTCCCTCAAGACGTTGGCCGCCGCGTTGCGTATCTGCACACAGAGACCAACCACAATCAGCACTTGCTCTCACAACAGGGTTCAAGGAGGTCCCAGAGCACAGCCCCCCTGCTACACCAGGTAGACTGCCCCCCCCCCCCACACACCAGTTTGCCAGACTGGCTAATCTGACAGTACCTCAGTATCATGCTGATTTGAACTCGGCTCTCACCAAGATAAGCACCAACTAAAGCTTAGCTCTACAGTAAACTAATGTGATCCATCTGCGTCTCCATCCATTTGCATTACCTTCCATATGATGATGTAGATATCCTTCTGATGGTGTTGATGGCTGAAGTGTAATGCTGGCTCCAGGGAACACCTTATTTTGACTCCCCAGCACATCAGCACACACAATGGCTGTGATGCTGCCCTACCTTCTTGGTGTCCTTTGTGTCCATCATGAACTGGTGCACGTGCTTCTCAGCCTTGTTGAGCACCAGTTTATTTGAGACGACAGCAACCAGCATGGCGGTGCATCCCACTCCCTACAGACAGCATAGGACAGATGGTTCAACATAATGTACACATAGAAACAGCACGTTGCAATGACTCGCATCCCAGCGCATCGAAGAGAATGGAGAGGTGAGGGCTGGATGCGAACCGTACGGTTCAAAGAGGAACGCCTCACCATTCAACTGAAGAGCCAGCTCTGTAGTGGAGAGGTCAGTGTTATTAACTCAACTGAAGAACCAGCTCTGTAGTGGAGAGGTCAGTGTTATTAACTGAAGAGCCCGCTCTGTAGTGGAGAGGTCAGTGTTATTAACTCAACTGAAGAGCCAGCTCTGTAGTGGAGAGGTCAGTGTTATTAACTGAAGAGCCCGCTCTGTAGTGGAGAGGTCAGTGTTATTAACTGAAGAGCCCGCTCTGTAGTGGAGAGGTCAGTGTTATTAACTGAAGAGCCCGCTCTGTAGTGGAGAGGTCAGTGTTATTAACTGAAGAGCCCGCTCTGTAGTGTTCCTACCATGACTCCGGTGAGCAGGCAGACTGTCTTCCCACAGGTGGTCTTGGGGGTGAGGTCTCCATATCCGATCGTCAAGAAGGTGATGGCGACAAGCCACACCGTATCTTCCATGCTGCCCACAGCACCTTCACTCTGCCTGCAGGGGCACAGTGCTCATCAGACTGGAGCCTCAGCCCACTGAACTGAATGGAGAGGCAAGGGCTGACCATTCAACTGAAGAGCAGGCTCCGTAGTGGAGAGACAAGGCCAGTGTAAGTATTGTTTTACCTCTCTGTGATCTACAATGCTTCCCTATGCTTTACCAGACCTCTCTGTGCTTTACAATGCTTCCCTATGCTTTACCAGACCTCTCTGTGCTTTACAATGCTTCCCTATGCTTTACCAGACCTCTCTGTGCTTTACAATGCTTCCCTATGCTTTACCAGACCTCTCTGTGCTTTACAATGCTTCCCTATGCTTTACCAGACCTCTCTGTGCTTTACAATGCTTCCCTATGCTTTACCATACCATACCATAAGGGCAGCAGTGTGGAGAAGTGGTTAGGGCTCTGGGCTCTTGACCGGAGGGTCGTGGGTTCAATCCCAGGTGGGGGACACTGCTACTGTATCCTTGATCAAGGTACTTTACCTAGATTGCTCCAGTAAAAACCCAACTGCATAAATGGGGAATTGTATGTAAAAATAATGTGATATCTTGTAACAATTGTAAGTCGCCCTGGATAAGGCCTTCTGCTAAGAAATAAATACCTCTCTGTGCTTCACAATACTTCCCTATGCTTTACCAGACCTCTCTGTGCTTTACAATGCTTCCCTATGCTTTACCAGACCTCTCTGTGCTTTACAATGCTTCCCCATGCTTTACCAGACCTCTCTGTGCTTCACAATGCTTCCCTATGCTTTACCAGACCTCTCTGTGCTTTACAATGCTTCCCCATGCTTTAGCATACCTCTCTGTGCTTTACAATGCTTCCCTATGCTTTACCAGACCTCTCTGTGCTTCACAATACTTCCCCATGCTTTAGCATACCTCTCTGTGCTTTACAATGCTTCCCTATGTTTTACCAGACCTCTCTGTGCTTCACAATACTTCCCTATGCTTTACCAGACCTCTCTGTGCTTTACAATGCTTCCCTGTGCTTTACCAGACCTCTCTGTGCTTACAATGCTTCCCTGTGCTTTACCAGACCTCTCTGTGCTTTACAATGCTTCCCTATGCTTTACCAGACCTCTCTTTGCTTACAATGCTTCCCTGTGCTTTACCAGACCTCTCTGTGCTTCACAATGCTTCCCTATGCTTTACCAGACCTCTCTGCACTTCACAATACTTCCCCATGCTTTAGCATACCTCTCTGTGCTTTACAATGCTTCCCTATGCTTTACCAGACCTCTCTGTGCTTCACAATACTTCCCTATGCTTTACCAGACCTCTCTGTGCTTTACAATGCTTCCCCATGCTTTAGCATACCTCTCTGTGCTTTACAAAGCTTCCCTATGCTTTACCAGACCCCTCTGTGCTTTACAGTGCTTGCCTATGCTTTACCAGACCTCTCTGTGCTTTACAATGATTCCCTATGCTTTACCAGACCTCTCTGTGCTTCCCCATGTTTTCACTGTTTTATATTCTGTGAGGAACCCATTCTAAGGTGCTCTCTCAGCAGACAGGCACTTCAGCTGCTCACTGACCTCTCGCAGAGAGTGAGGATCCAGGAGGCGGTGAGCCAGAGGAAGACGATGAAGGCGAGCAGCGTGAGGCCGGGCTGGGTGTTCATCAGCAGCTTGAGCACGAAGAGGAAGTGGAAGTTGATGTTGTTGAGGGAGCCGATGCTCCTGTAAGAGGCACTCTGGTGGATCTTGCTGTAAAGCAGCAGGGAGCGAGGCACCAGGTACAGCCGCAGGAACATCATGGAGCTGAGCAGCAGCTCCCAGACCGGCAGGGAGCAGGCGGGAGCAGGGGGGAGCGTGGAGTTCCAGCCCCTCCTCCTCAACCCCTCCCCATCCCCCACCTCTCCGCTCCCCGGGAGCCAGGCCAGTGGGACGGGGTGCAGGGCACACACTACCAGCTCGAGGGAGATGGAGAAGACGCGGCGGGCAGTGAGGGCGGTGCGCCAGTCCTCCACGGAATGATCGATCATGAACACCTGTGTGGAGAGACAGACAGACAGACAGACAACAAGGGGTCACATCAGGAGGGGACAGAAGGACTTCTATCCCACTTTTGTTTCCTTTAGTAATAGCACTGCCTTTGTAACAGGGCAGAGGAAGCAATCTGGCAACCCTGCACACCGCTAGCGAGCATCTTAAACAGCGTCTTGCATAAAGAGCTTGTTCAGGGTGAAACACGAGCCTCAGAAACTCCATACGCACTGTGGAGCTACCAGATACCTGTCGAAGCTTGGCTGAAGAACACAACATGAGGCAATCACCAGCCTGCCCTTCGGCACACCTCTCATCAGCACTGGCTGCATTATCATGCCATTATTATTCAGTCATTTAACAGACACTTTTATCCAAAGCGACTTACAGACTTGGGGGTGAACTATGCATCATCAACAACTGCTGCTGCAGAGTCACTTAAAGGAGTGCTGACCATCTTTAAAATGCATTCTCTCACCTCTTATTAGCTTTATTAACAGTATCACTGGTCCCTCCCTTTAAAGGAGTGCTGACCATCTTTAAAATCGACTCTCTTACCCTAATTAGTACTTTCTACATCTCAATTTAAAGTAAGCACTAGCCGATGCTTTGGAACCCCCTTTCATACCTCTTATAGCACTAGCTATATTATTAATTATTATTAATTGTGAATTATTCATTTAGTAGATGCTTTTATCCAAAGTGACTTAGAAACTAGGGGGTGAACTATGCATCACAACTGCTGCTGCAGAGTCAGTTAAAATATAACCTCAGTTTTACGTCTCATTTGAAGGATGGTTCCCCCTTTACCATACCTCTCTGTGCTTTACAATGCTTCCCTATGCTTTACCAGACCTCTCTGTGCTTTACAATGCTTCCCTATGCTTTACCAGACCTCTCTGTGCTTTACAATGCTTCCCTATGCTTTACCAGACCTCTCTGTGCTTTACAATGCTTTCTCTGTGCTTTATTACACTTTGCAGTGCTTTTACTATGGGAAAGTCTCATAAGGGTTGAAAGGCTACTCACCCGGATGTCTTTGTAGTGGAACGCCACCAGCAGCCCCAGCAGACACACAGTGGACAGGCTGATCAGCAATCTGATAATGAAGACAGAGACCGAATCCTGCAACACAAGAGCAGACCCACACAATCACATCCCTTTACACCCGGTCCTGCTGAGACAGTGAACCTGCAGCCAGTACCACACAGAGACAGCACTGAGCCTCCACAGCCCCTGCACTGAGCCGCACTGTCAGTGAACCTGCAGCCAGTACCACACAGAGACAGCACTGAGCCTCCACAGCCCCTGCACTGAGCTGCACTGTCAGTGAACCTGCAGCCAGTACCACACACAGACAGCACTGAGCCTCCACAGCCCCTGCACTGAGCTGCACTGTCAGTGAACCTGCAGCCAGTACCACACAGAGACAGCACTGAGCCTCCACAGCCCCTGTACTGAGCTGCACTGTCAGTGAACCTGCAGCCACTACCACACAGAGACAGCACTGAGCCTCCACAGCCCCTGCACTGAGCTGCACTGTCAGTGAACCTGCAGCCAGTACCACACAGAGACAGCACTGAGCCTCCACAGCCCCTGCACTGAGCCACACTGTCAGGGCAGCGGCGTCCACATCAGGGATGTACAATAAATCACGGTCCTCGAGGGTCATTCATTCCACTCTGGGTTTGTTTAACAGGTAAAATGAACGACTTCAGGATCTGGATGGAGGTTTAAAGCACAAGAAGAATAGAATTTATAAATAAGAACACGCAGATGTGTTTATACCTTCAGAGAGACATGCGTTTGGTTCACTGCTACTGAAGTTAATGCTGAGACTGGTGACACCGATGCTACTGCTGGGACTGGTTAGACTGGTGCTGACACTGCTGGGACTGGTTAGACTGGTGCTGATACTGCTGGGACTGGTTAGACTGGTGCTGACACTGCTGGGACTGGTTAGACTGGTGCTGTCACTGCTGGGACTGGTTAGACTGGTGCTGACACTGCTGGGACTGGGAAGACTGGTGCTGACACTGCTGGGACTGGGAAGACTGGTGGTGCTGCTGTGAATTTTTCAAAAACACAGTTCTTATGAGGGTGTGATACTCGAGGGTACAGTAGGTGTCGCTGTGACAGTAAGTAGCAGATCCTCAGTGCGAGCTATGAATGAAACAAACACAAGTCCACAGTATCAGCAGCTCAAATGAAGTGAAACTCCTTGGCTGCTGTGGCCTGTTTTGTAAGCGTCAGCATATCCCTTCTCTGTGGTTAACAAAACAACCGTCAATGGTCTTTAAAAAAAAAAAAAGCTTTTGTAAGCTGATGGAAATATTACCAGTAAAACATTCACTATAATGATCTTTTTAAGTCATCTCGTATTTGCGTTACTGTTGGTACACCTGATTCAGGGAAAGCACACAATATGGTATCGTACTGAACTACTCCTGTGTACGAAACTTCACTTTGCAAGCAATGATAGCGCAAACAGACAGAACCACGGCCACGACAGATATCGCATCATTCCACCATCCACCAAAATGCGCGATGTGTGCAAAGCTTAGAATCGAGTATGCTAATTGTATTGGCGACTAAAATGATGAAATTCAGGCTGACGACACATGCAGTTAAAATGTGTCCTGTCTTATCACATGAAGTGCGCGGATATTCCTTCTCCAGGCGATCATTATTAATGTTAATATCAGCGTTCTGTTGTGACGCATGCAAATCGTTGCGTCTCTGTATCGCTCTTGTGAGCTCACCTGTAACTCGAGACCCGGGAGGATCTGCCACTTCTCCCGCTTACTGCGAGTATTAGCCCATTACAAATGTACTGAATGGAACATTTCTGTATTTTTTATATTCTTATTTGTAAGGTGTTTTTTTTATTTATTTAATTCACTTGAAAGACAAAGCGCACAGTTTTTTTCTTCTTGTGCTTCAGTTTTGTTTGCTACAATGTGCTTTGTTTTTGCAATGATGAGACGCAATGTTTGGCTCTGCTAACACAGACACATACCAGAATACAGAACTAATTAAAACGGTATGTTTTTGACAGGGAAAGGACTCGTGCGATTTCTCTCTCTCTCATATATATATATATATATATATATATATATATATATATATATATATATATATATATATATATATATATATATATATGCGTTACAGATTGGTTTCTTCGTTTCATCTTTGAGCATGTACAGTACCGAACCGTCCACTAAAAAATATACGGGACTACCGTCTGCTTCAGAGGCCGGTTGCACTAACAAGAACAAAATATGGTATCAGATTCACTGGAGTCGTATCATAAGGTGTTGTATTGAGCGGATCTGGGTCAGACTCCACTGACCCCTAATCTTGATTCTGGAGCTGCACGCGGCGTAACTCGGGAAACTGACCAATGAGAAGCTAATAGGTCTGCGTAGCGAAGTTTCAATACCCCGGCTGTAAAATTTCTATACAGCCTGATATCACAGTAATGTTACAAACTTAAGAAATGGCAAAAAAATAAAAATAAATAAATAATATAAAAACATGTCGATTATGCTAGTCCTAAAAATGAAAGTGGTCACATTATTTTTTTTTAAAAAATCTTTAGATATATTTTTGTACTTTTTTCCCCGTATTTTTCAAAAATGTCCCTAGCCGATTTTTACCGAGGCAGGCGCCTCGGCTGCTTCAATGTACGCTAAGCCCCTGTCAACATCACTGAAATAACTACCTCCAACTACAAAAATACAGCACCTGTAGAACTCCTCTGTTCTTCCCCTGGGACACTTATCACCCTTCCTTAAATACACTTTATTTGCTCTTATCTGCCCCCTATTTTACTGCATTTAATCCTTTACTTCAGAGTACTGTAACCTGCCAAGTGTCTAATCTGTAGTATTTTGTATGTAATCATATCCTGATCTAACTATCACTGTTATCGGCTGTATTATTGAATTGTATTTTGTCACACTTGCTTGAACCAGAGTCATTGTATTTATCTTGCTCTTATTGTATTATTACTTGTACTGTAACACTTGAAATGTATTTGCTTACGATTGTAAGTCGCCCTGGATAAGGGCGTCTGCTAAGAAATAAATAATAATAATAATAATAATACCCCCTTTGTCCTGAGGGCATCAGATGAGGGCATTTGACAAGCACTTCCACCTTTCACTTCCAGAGCTGGGCAACTCTACGAAATCAAGCCTTCCTGACCATAACACAACCCAACCCTAACCTTAAGCAACCCCTGCCCTAAAACCTAACCCTAAACCAAACCATTAAGAATCACCTGATGACCTCAGGACATTTTCTAGGGCACTGGTACTCAACTCTGGCCCTCGAGATCTATTCCAGTCCTGGTTTTTATTCCAACCAGGTGCTAAATTAGTTAATTGCCTCTTAGCAGCTTCAATTAACTACATTAAAACTTGCTTGGAGCAAAAACCTGGACTGGATTAGGTCTCGAGGGCCAGAGTTGAGTACCACTGTTCTAGGGGATAGTCCTGTGTGCTGCCCACGGGACAGTCGGACAGTCGCATGACGATACAAACACGTCATTGAAATGACGTCACTGCAATGGGATTGATTTTGTCTTTGAAACATTTTGAACACAAGGTGTATTTTTTATTTATTTAGACTTGACTTTTGCGGTTAACATAATTCGAGTAAGTTATCGCCATTCCATTTCCAATTCCTTTTGAAAATCAATTCCCAATTCCTTTGAAGGAATTTGAATTTATATTTTAGAGACATCATAATTGTTGTGATTGTTCAACTGCTTTCATTTGAAGCCAGTTTAATTGACTCACAAACAGGAGTGACTTCAATGTAAGTAATGTGTTGTCCCTGTGAGAAGCTCATTTTAACAGAATGCTGCTCATTGCAAGTTTGATCAGTGATGTGTTGGAATCGATGAAAAGTGAATGAAATGGAATTGAAATTCAACCCAACCCTGATAGTAATACTAAAAGAAACTTAATAAATGTGATGACAAATACCTCGAGGCATTTTCAAGTTCCTCTATAGCGTATCTAAAGTCAGCAACGTTGGGCGTTTGATAGTTATGGGTGAGATTTAACAAAAGAAAAAAAAATTAAATTTTGTAATCAATTTTCTTCTAAAACTTACTATCGTTGAGGAAGTAAAAGGTTTTAAAATGACAGTTACAGTTACTGAAGTATGTTACAGAATTCTGAAGGCGCGTTTGCAGCTGCTTAATTTAGAAAAACTATTTTTTTTAAATGCACAGTTTTTTTTTTTTTTATTTGAAGTATTTCGAAGCAGCCTACCTTGCCGCAGACGAACCAGCAAAGTTCGGTTTGCAGAATCATCAGAACAATCCCGGAGAGGGCAATGCCGAGCGCCCAGCCGCACAGCCTGCGCTTCTCCTCTGAAAGAATGGTCCTGTCTCTCAGTTTGAAGAGGTTCGGTGAGCCGGGAGCCGGCATGGTGATTTCATCAGATACCTCATCGTTCCCATTCCCCGTGCTCGAGTTCACAAGAGAGGTGCGAGAACGTGTCGTCATCAGTTCCATGGTGACAGTCGAGTCTTCTCCTCCTCGTTCTAATTCTCCCTTTTTCTCTACAACCGAGCTGGTGTCGCATCTGGGAATACTAGAGGGTGAGTGTGTGTGAGAGTGACATCTGAGGTATCAATCTGTAGAGTGTGGTGATAGCGATGTGACGGCGTCTTAAACAGCAGCACATGCACACACCCACACACAGAGACACACACTCACACAGAGACACACACACAGACACACACTCACACACAGAGACACACACTCACACACACAGACACACACTCACACACACAGGCACACACTCACACACAGAGACACACAGACACACCCACACAAACAGAGACACACACTCACACACACTTACAAATGAATGCTGGCAGCAGTCCAGTATTAAGACGGTATGGCAGTACAGGGAGCACGCGTTGCTGTGTTCTCTTGTATTTCAGATATAGTTGCTCTGTCGTGCATTCCTAATATGAGCAGGCTATGAATGGAAAATGCCTGTCAGTGTTATTTTATTATTATTATTATTATTTAGTTATCTGACAGACACTTTTATCCAAAGCGACTTACAGTGTTTTTCAAAGATTAAAATGCAATGTACTATATATATAGTTCATCAGAAGTTCCTCATGCCTGGTGTTAAACATGGTGCAGGTAGTGGGATGGCATGGGCTTGCTTTTCTTGTTTGGATGAAGAGTTCATCAGAAGCTCCTCATGTCCAGTGTTAAACATGGTGCAGGTAGTGGGATGGCATGGGCTTGCTTTTCTTGTTTGGATGAAGAGTTCATCAGAAGTTCCTCATGCCTGGTGTTAAACATGGTGCAGGTAGTGGGATGGCATGGGCTTGCTTTTCTTGTTTGGATGAAGAGTTCATCAGAAGTTCCTCATGTCTGGTGTTAAACATGGTGCAGGTAGTGGGATGGCATGGGCTTGCTTTTCTTGTTTGGATAAAGAGTTCATCAGAAGTTCCTCATGTCCGGTGTTAAACATGGTGCAGGTAGTGGGGTGGCATGGGCTTGCTTTTCTTGTTTGGATGAAGAGTTCATCAGAAGTTCCTCATGCCTGGTGTTAAACATGGTGCAGGTAGTGGGATGGCATGGGCTTGCTTTTCTTGTTTGGATGAAGAGTTCATCAGAAGTTCCTCATGCCTGGTGTTAAACATGGTGCAGGTAGTGGGATGGCATGGGCTTGCTTTTCTTGTTTGGATGAAGAGTTTATCAGAAGTTCCTCATGCCTGGTGTTAAACATGGTGCAGGTAGTGGGATGGCATGGGCTTGCTTTTCTTGTTTGGATGAAGAGTTTATCAGAAGTTCCTCATGCCTGGTGTTAAACATGGTGCAGGTAGTGGGGTGGCATGGGCTTGCTTTTCTTGTTTGGATGAAGAGTTCATCAGAAGCTCCTCATGTCCAGTGTTAAACATGGTGCAGGTAGTGGGATGGCATGGGCTTGCTTTTCTTGTTTGGATGAAGAGTTTATCAGAAGTTCCTCATGCCTGGTGTTAAACATGGTGCAGGTAGTGGGATGGCATGGGCTTGCTTTTCTTGTTTGGATGAAGAGTTCATCAGAAGTTCCTCATGCCTGGTGTTAAACATGGTGCAGGTAGTGGGATGGCATGGGCTTGCTTTTCTTGTTTGGATGAAGAGTTTATCAGAAGTTCCTCATGTCTGGTGTTAAACATGGTGCAGGTAGTGGGATGGCATGGGCTTGCTTTTCTTGTTTGGATGAAGAGTTTATCAGAAGTTCCTCATGCCTGGTGTTAAACATGGTGCAGGTAGTGGGGTGGCATGGGCTTGCTTTTCTTGTTTGGATGAAGAGTTCATCAGAAGCTCCTCATGTCCAGTGTTAAACATGGTGCAGGTAGTGGGATGGCATGGGCTTGCTTTTCTTGTTTGGATGAAGAGTTTATCAGAAGTTCCTCATGCCTGGTGTTAAACATGGTGCAGGTAGTGGGATGGCATGGGCTTGCTTTTCTTGTTTGGATGAAGAGTTTATCAGAAGTTCCTCATGCCTGGTGTTAAACATGGTGCAGGTAGTGGGATGGCATGGGCTTGCTTTTCTTGTTTGGATGAAGAGTTTATCAGAAGTTCCTCATGCCTGGTGTTAAACATGGTGCAGGTAGTGGGATGGCATGGGCTTGCTTTTCTTGTTTGGATGAAGAGTTCATCAGAAGTTCCTCATGCCTGGTGTTAAACATGGTGCAGGTAGTGGGATGGCATGGGCTTGCTTTTCTTGTTTGGATGAAGAGTTTATCAGAAGTTCCTCATGCCTGGTGTTAAACATGGTGCAGGTAGTGGGATGGCATGGGCTTGCTTTTCTTGTTTGGATGAAGAGTTTATCAGAAGTTCCTCATGCCTGGTGTTAAACATGGTACAGGTAGTGGGATGGCATGGGCTTGCTTTTCTTGTTTGGATGAAGAGTTTATCAGAAGTTCCTCATGCCTGGTGTTAAACATGGTGCAGGTAGTGGGGTGGCATGGGCTTGCTTTTCTTGTTTGGATGAAGAGTTTATCAGAAGTTCCTCATGCCTGGTGTTAAACATGGTGCAGGTAGTGGGATGGCATGGGCTTGCTTTTCTTGTTTGGATGAAGAGTTTATCAGAAGTTCCTCATGTCTGGTGTTAAACATGGTGCAGGTAGTGGGATGGCATGGGCTTGCTTTTCTTGTTTGGATGAAGAGTTTATCAGAAGTTCCTCATGCCTGGTGTTAAACATGGTGCAGGTAGTGGGGTGGCATGGGCTTGCTTTTCTTGTTTGGATGAAGAGTTCATCAGAAGCTCCTCATGTCCAGTGTTAAACATGGTGCAGGTAGTGGGATGGCATGGGCTTGCTTTTCTTGTTTGGATGAAGAGTTTATCAGAAGTTCCTCATGCC